>NW_028261390.1:51322986-51476094 GCF_051295495.1 Thamnophis sirtalis | reverse complement strand
ATATTGGCCCTAATAATCTGGGTCCTCATTTTACCGATCTTGGAAGGATGGAAGACTGAGTCAACCTTGAGCCTGGTGAGATTTGAACAGTCAAATTGCAGGCAGCCAGCAGTCAAGAGAAGTAGCCTGCAGTACTGGATTCTAACCACTGCGCTACCATAAACCTAAACTTTTTTTATTTCACTTTTTTTCCATACTAAAAATAAAACATTCCTCACATAGTGTCTTTGAAAGTATCTATGTACTGTATTCTTTCCATACCACAGAAAGATCATGGCTCTCCAGTAATAATAATCATCTATACCTCATATTTATCCATTCTTTCACCCATGTAAGTACAGATTCTTGGTAATACAACTCCCAATCCTGTAACCCCTCCTCACAATTACATTTAGACTCCTGTAACATTTCCAGTCTTATTCTTGCCTTTTCCCCTTGCCAAATATATTTCAAAATTATTTGATTCAAGACCTCGAAATATTTTTCTCTAGTTTTATCGGTATAATTTGGAATAAGAAAAGTAATTTCAGGCAATATATTCATTTTTATAGTAGCTATTCTTATCAGAGAGTTTCTTCCATTTCTCCAAATACAGTTTAATTTGTTGCATTACCTTTATCATCTTTAATTGTTGCACATCTTGCTGTTAAGTAAATTCCTAAATATTTTGCTTTCTTTACTATCTGGAGACCTTCTTTCTGAATTTGTTTTTTCTGATTGTCTGTAAGATTTTTAACAAATATTTTAGTTTTTTCTTTCTTTATTTTTATTTTCTTTATTTGTTTTCAATCCTGCAACTTCTTCATACAACTCTATTTTTCCTATTAGTTTGGACTGGTTTCTAAGAGTTCTTCTAATATAAAAACCAGTTCATCTGCAACAGCTTATAATTTATACTTTTTTTTTTTTAATTTCCATTCCTTTTATTTCTGGATCCTGTTTAATATTTCTAATTAACACTTCCAGTGTCAATGTAAATAACAATGGGGATAATGGACATCCTTGTCTTGTGTCTTTTTTATATAGAAGTTCAGAAAACCTATTTCCAGGAAGGCTATCTTGAAATCTAACAGGGACGTGCAGTCAGGGGAGGCAGGGGAGGCAGAGCCTCACTACTGTCATTATGAAAAAAAAATTATGTATAAGGAAAAAGGCAAGACCTGAGGTCAGGCTGAGCTAGTTGCTGTCAGAGTCCCCATGGATGACTTCACTTAGTGCTTAACTGTTTAAAAAAGCCTCTAAAAAAGTGCCCTCTACAGGAGGCGGCAGGAAAATGAGGTGCCTCATCTAGTCTGACTTTATGATCACTTGAGCAGAGCTAAACAAGGGTTAAAAGCCAAAAAATTCCTGATGTAGATGAGGCACGTCATTCTCCTGCCTCCTGTAGAAGGCGTTTTTTTAAGAGACTTTTTTAAACAGTTAAGCAGTAACCACACAGTGACCCTGGCAGCAACTAGCCCAGCCTGACCTCAGCTCTTGCCTTTTTCCTTTTATGTTTTTTTTCTTTTCATGATGGCAGGCAAGAGCAGAGTTGAAATCCCTTCTGAAACAGCTGGAAAAGGTACATGTGGATCGGAGGGAGGGGGAGGAATTCAAACTTCATCCTCCTGGTGCAATTTTGTTTGTGTGTATGTGTGTGTTTGAGAGAGGGGGGAGGGAGCATATTGAGACAGTTCTTTAGTTTATGCACTATGTAACACTCTAATACTATGCCTTTGGGTCTTCTGAAATTTTAATTATCCAATCATAAGCAAAAACAATGTTTTCAGTAGAATGAATTTCTACTTCTACTTACACCTGCCAGCCAAAATGTTGCTAGTGGTATTGCTAACATGGGCTGAGGAGGAAAACCTAAATTTTCTGAATCCTGGTGCAACTGTGTGTGTGTGTTTGAGAGAGGGGGAAGGGAAGGAGAAAGGGAGGAAGGAGGGGAAGGGAAAAGAAAAAGAAAAAGAAGGAATGAAACTTATTTAGGAAAGGAGAAAAACAAATGCTGTCACTTTAAATCGGAACTGAGCATGCCTGGCTGTGGAATTCTGGGAGTTGAAGTCCACAAGTCTAAAAAAATTGCTGCCTCACCAGCCATAAAACTCACTGCATGTCACTGAAATCTAATATTGAGCTACAGGCTTCAAGGTTCTAGGACAAATATATGCCTTTCTTCCATACTGACATACAATTATCATGTAAGATCAGGGAAGTTAGGAATCTATTAGTAAAAATTTGTAAGCCAAAGTCCAGTCATCAGACTTGAACTTATTCTGTGTTTGGCCCCTGAAATTTTAATGAAATTGACCGACTTCTGTGAGTTTGAAGAATTGTTTTTTCCCGCAAGAAGCCATCTTTTTTAACATTTGTTTTTGTTCCTCTGTTTCTAATTAATTATTGGTTGATCATTTGTAGCTTATTTTTATGTAATTGCTTTTCTATGTGGCAGATTCACTAGATAATTCCTTAAGGGTCTATGGAAATAATTTAATCTCTCTCTTCAGTGTAGACAATTAAATAAATAAAGAGAATGTGGAAAGGAAGAAACCAATCTCCTGGGAATATCTCTTATGTTAAGACAGGAAATCATGTACTATACTCCAATTTCCTTATCAAAACTTTCTATGTATATCTCTTCTTTAATGCAGCTTTCATTCTATTGGATGATAAAGAATGAAGTGCTTCTTTATATAGTACAATGGGATTTCCTCTCCTCTCAAAGTATAAACATATTATGTAATGTTCTAATAAAGATTAGAAATCAGGGCTTCAGTATGATCTGATTGGATCACATCATATATTTATGTTCTTGCACAAAACCACTGACCACCCATTCCTTTCTGCTGCTTTAATGATATAAGTGCACAAAATATGAATTTTGAAGGTGGCAATGTCTCCCATTACATATAAAATGGCTTTCAACTTACAAACCTCAAACCTTATACTTAATGCCTAGTAGCATTTCTATTAGTGTGATGGTATTAAATGAAATCATAGTTAATTGTATTTTAAATGACTGGATCTTGCATGTTGAAATTAAAATGGATTTGAATGAAAACATCAGACATTTCTATCCTTTGTAATATGAACTGTTAATGTTCAAACAAATTAAATCACTTAGGGTTTAAATATAATATCTAATTGCTGGTTAATGGGCTTTATGCATTATTTTCTCTTCCAAGTGTCGAGAAAATTCTGTAATTATCTGGTTTTGGCCACATATTTTATCACAGTATATGCCCTTGGATGGTGCTGATACTTTTCTCCCTAAGAGTCATATCTATTTTGCTATTTATCAGTTGCTTTGCCACATAAACAGTAGTAGGTTGAGTTTGAAAAAAATGTGTCACTGTGTAAGGGTAGGGATCAAATGAATTAGGAATTAAAACATGAAAATTTCTCAACAAGCATTTTTAAGATGTTTCTTTATATAGAAAGCAACCTCATAGAGGAATTTCCATGTGTTACCAAGAATGTCAAAATGCAATCAGCTATGTTTTCTTTTTCTTTTACCTTTTCCTAAGAGATTCATTCTTATGAGTTAATTTGTATTTTGTGAAACTCCATAAGTTCTGATCATATTTTAGAATGTTAACAATTTTCTACTTTAATTCACTTGCATTATCTAACATTATTTACAAATTTAGAAGTGTTATGCAATGATACAATGACTGGATTGGAGTACCTGTAATCCATTAACCAAGTTCTACATGCTTTTGATAAAATACATGATAGTGCTTACTAATAAAGAACCTAACATTTAGGCTGTAGTCACTATTGCACAGAACTCAATCTCATTTTAATTTAATACATTGGGGAAGCCAGCATACGTGCTGCTTCAACTCACTGTGCTGTTTGAATCCAGAAAATTGGATTGAATAAATGATAGTTTATAAAACCATGAATAAACACAATTTTAGCACAGCAAGTATCACCCTACAGTAAGGGCATTTGTTGGCAGAAACCATTGAAGCTATGAGACAACTGAGTCTGTTTACTTATAAAAATGTAAGGGAGGAGACTATGAAGACAGGGAACATCTCAAACAGTTTTATGCAAATGGTAAAACAAAGCTTTATATATAGAAGATCACATATTTAAAGTTTGGTATCTCCATCTAAAGGATCTCATATAGCAGATACTATGGCAAAATGTCTTTTTTATTTTTTGGAAAATACTCATATTTAGCAGATGTGGAAAATGTATGGTTTTCCATATGTTGTTTATTTCTATTTACCATTACCGCAGCGAGCATGACATATGAGCTGATATTTTAGGAATTGGGTTCTAACAACATCTGGAATGTCATGTGTTCTTCCAGTGAGATATTACATGCAGCATTGATAGATCTTTCTATGCAGAATTTAGAGTTTGCAGATAATCAATAAATCCTCGTTTTAGTTTTTGCAGAGATATACAATATTTCTGTTACATACAGCACATGTAGTAGTAACATTTGGTAAATGATTTCAGCATTCAGCAGTAGGTTTGTGTTATGCTGAATCAGGGTACTGGCATTTTGTGCAGTACTTTTCACATTCTGCACCTCTTTTGTAGGAAATAAAAGGATTTTCTGAAGATCAGGGAGGCGGTAAAAAAAAGGTCACCTTGAATCACTAGATGGTAGTAGGAGTTGTTTTTCCTTCTTTCTTCTTTCACTGTAAACAAACAAGAAATCTTCTACATCTTGTTCATCATAACATCAGATAATTGATAAGATAAAGAAGAAGCAGAAGAAATATGAATGAGAAATGAGATGATCTCTCTGAATGGAAATTGTATTTTCCTTTTTTATTTGATCCACACATTCATTAACTTTGAAGAAAACTTGAAAAGGAACAAATGGAAAAAGCATATCAATGCATTTATGTTGTGCACCAGCGATATTCATTTTATCTAAAACAGAAAGGAAATTTGCCACGAGGTTTTAGAAAACATAGTTTTTTACTCCTTTTCAAAAGCTAGCAGTTTAATGGAAATAGGACAATAATAAAATATATATTCAAAGTTTCTTCAGTTGAGAGATCTTATTTTCAAATAGAGATGATTTATGTAAGAATATTTGTTCATACTATGGAGATTTGTTAAGGATAAGGAAGCATGTGATCCAAAGTGTGTTTACTTCTGGCAGCACTAAAACACAAATGTGATTTCATTAGATTCAAATATTACTAATTGATAAACTAAGCCACAGATAAAATTGTTAGCACTCACAGCAACATAATTTTAGTGGTTAAAGCTCAATAGAGCCAAATACTAGGAATGGGGTTGAGCAATGGTGATAAGTTAAAACCAGCATTTTCTAATCAGAGTGGGAGGGAAGAGATTTCTTTTCTTCTAACTCTTTTTCTCTCCATTGGGTTATGTCAAAGATTAGCTGTTATTTCAGGAACATTGTACAAAGTTTTCCAAAGGATTTTCTTTGTAAATGATTGCCATATGTTTGTTCCATTTAAACAGGCGGGATATATAAATTTGATTGATGGCATTGGTTCAAGTTATGTTGTGAATCACTTTTTTATTAGAAAGACTCTATTCATGTTACTTATTGAGTGCCTAGCAAAATGCAACATTGATTTTCATTTCACATTTTTGAGTAAAAACAATTGCAGAATAAAACCATAAAACTGATCAAGAACATGCACGGTATACATTTCTTTTCTTTTCTTTTCATATACTTAGCACTTTTAAGGCCTTCTGCTTCCTTTCTGACGCATTTCTTAATCTGTATTCCTAAGAAGAAGTAATTATTTCATTTAAATATAACTAAAGTATTGCAATATACATTCTTTGTGTGGTGTCTTTAAAAGTTCAGAAAGTGTAGCTGGCCAAGAAAGTATCAGAATAAGTGGCAAATACAATTGTAGGTTCCAAATTACCTACTGCATTTTGAAACAACTCCAGTTCACTTCATGATACTCACAACATTAGAAAGCTTTAGATGGCTTATGGCCAACAAACTTACAAGAGTTTCTATTACTGTACAGCAGTGACGTGCAGTCAGACGAGGCAGGGGAGGCACAGAATCACCACTCCCATCATGAAAAGAAAAAAAAATGTAAAAGGAAAAAGGCGAGTGCTGAGGTGAGGCTAGCTAGCTGCTGCCTCACCGTGGATATCTCTGCTTAACTGTTTAAAAAAGCCTCTTAAAAAGCACCCTCTACTATGAGGCAGGAGAACTGCGTGATTCATCTAGTCTGACTTTTTAGGCAAAGCCTAAAAAGTCCAGAGGTAGGTGAGGCACGCAGTTCTCCTGCCTCATAGTAGAGGGCGCTGGTTCTTCCTTTGACTCAGCAGAGTAAGTGATGAGTCCAGTGCAGTCATTGGTCCCTTCCCTTCCAACTCTGTCATTCTGTTTAAAGCTGCAGTGTCGCGCTTGCTCTTCCTCTTCTCTTTCTCTGTTTCTGATGCCTCCTACCCCACCCCACACTCCCTCTTTTCCTTCAGATTTCCTTTTTTTGTTTTTTCTTTAATAAATGCAATGCCAGTCGCCATTTGGATTGAGTCTTCTCTGTTGAATTAACCTTGCATAATTGCAAAAGGAGGAAGATTGTGTGTGTGGGGGAATGCGAGCCTATCAAAGGTTCCAAAAAATAAGTGGGTTAGTCAGTGGGATGTGGGGGGAAAGCAGAGAATGCCTGAGCTCCGCCGCAGGTGAAAAAAAGTGCTTTCCGCTAGTAAGGTTTCCCTGCAGCCCAGACCAAGCTGCAATGGTGGATTGGCTCAGATCTGGTGCTTCTTGGAGGGCTGGAAGGCGAAGGGAAAAGAAAGTCTTTTGCCATGCCGGGGAATGGCATGGCAAAAGAAGCAGCTGGTGAGGTGGCTGGGAGAGAGCCCGGGAGGAAAGGTGCACGTGTGGAGGAGAGGAATCTAAGGCGAAAGCAGCACTTGGCTCTCCCCGGACAAGCTTCTTCGTCCCTAGATGCTTTTCTCTGGTTGCTGCATTTTGTTGGAAGTTACCCCCCATCCCAGCCTGCCAGAGCGTGGATGGCAATAGCACTTTATTATCCGAGGTGGGCTAATAATAGAATCCAGTCATTTCTGCTGAACTAAGGCTGCATTTATTCCCTTTTAACCGTCTGAGGTTCCTTTGGTAACAGGTGGGGATGGCTGCTCCCCTCCACAAGCTCCAGGAGGAACACGTTTATTCTTCATTATTTTCTACCCACCCCTAGCTAAATAATACTTGGGGTGCAAAGTGGGGTGGTTGAGCAGACCTGGATGTGAATTACAGTTACCTGCCATTGAGGGCTTTAAGCATACTGCTGAGGGATACACTGTGGGAAAGAGTAGGAATTCCTCCTCCCCCCTTGCCTTTCATCTCGCCTCCTCCTCCTCCATTCTGAATTAAATATGCAGAAAACTTCACCTGAAGCAACTTTTGCAGATCAACATATATACGTCTGTATTAGAAATGTTCCTTATTCAATGGCTTATGCAAACATCCAGTGTGGGCAACATATATTAAATTAATTATTAATATTTAACTTGCCTTAAATATATTCCAAAACTTCTACCCAGGGTTCTAGGGGACAATATGTTTTCAATAGTGTATGCCATTCCCTGCTAAATTTTATTACTGATAGCTGTTCATTTCCAAGTAGAACTGAAGTAGAATATTAATTCTCCCCATTTTCTATGCAATTGCCAAAAGATTAAAGATGTCACAGTCCTCTCTTCATGATGATCATTTGTCGTATTTTAATAGGAGACAGGTAGTCCTGAACCTATGACCACAATTGAACTTAAAATTTTATTTTGCACAGTAAGACAGCTAAGGGAATTTTGCCCCACTCTACGACTTTTCTTGTTGCAGTTGTTAAGTGAATCACTGCAGGTGTTAAGTTACTAACATGGCTGTTAAATGAATCTGGCTTCCTCCATTGACTTTGCTTGTCTATTGTCAGAAGGTTGCAAAATGTCAGATGGTTGCACAAAGTGATCACGTGACTTCTGCACACTGCAACCATCATAAATATGAACCAGTTGCCAAGCATCTGAATTTTGCTCATGTGACCATGGGGATGGTGCAATGGTCATAAGTGAAAAACGGTCTTAAGTCACTTTTTTCAGAGGTGTAACTTTGAATAGTCACTAAATGAACAGTTGTAAGTTGAGTATGTGTAAAGAATGCTGATATGAGATTTTAAACATAACCCATTAACTGCTGCCAATCAAATATTGGATAAGATAATTTGTAGGATTTTAATGTTTGTAAATCTGATTATGATGACGTCAGTGTCTCACCAGCCATAAACCTTACCCCACATCACTGCTGTGCAGTCATCAGGAGAATATATGACCACAGCCAGTGATAAAAAAGAATTGTCATAGGAATTTAAGTAATTTTTCTCTTACCCTTGCACGGTGCATCTTGGAAAGTGTGCAAACATGAACTGAATGGGATAGCAGTCTTAGGTAGCCAAACTATTACTCTGTATTAGCATTGTAGTCTCTTAGCTAAAGTAACATCACCATACACTAAATGAATAATAAACAAACAAACAAGTAACAAACAAATAAATAAATTGCGCTAAAAGAAGCTAAATATAACACAAAGAAAGGAAACTTAATTGGTGAAATTATATTATGAGTTGTTAGTCAATCATTTATATTTCCTACTGTTAAATGCAAATAAACTGTTAGTGATGTAGTTAAACTAATTACATCAAGACTGGTTATTTGTACTAATTGTTTTTAATTTGTGTGGATATTTGTGCTATTGCAATCGTGATCAAGGCAATTTATTGGCAATTGGGACTTCATATGTTACCAAGTATTAATATTGTGGTATCAAAGGAGCTGTCCTTAGTCAATCCTCCTTCCCTCCCTTTCTCTCTCCCTGCCTCTCTGCCATGGTATGAAAGAAGGGAAGAAGAGGAAGAACCAATAGAGGAAACAATTTGTAGCTCAGGGTTGAAATAGGGTTCCATGGTGCTCTCTATGCTTGGTTGTTTTCTTGCAGATGTTTCATTATCCAAATTAAAGCAAGATATTTAGTTTCTTTTGCATCTATAGTTGAAATGGCACAGCACACTAGCCGGAGGGGCAGTTTCACAGAAAGCCTGCTGGGTTAACTGGATAATTCAGACATTGTTCCTCCAAGTAGTATGGCCACAAAGTTGATCTAGTGCAAGCATAATCTGTAAAACACTAATTTAAGCTTAACGTCAAGTTGCTTCAGTATATGACTAGTGACTGCATTATAGGGATAATGCCAAATAGTTAATGGAGTATCTTATTGCGACAGCAAGTAGGTTGTAACAATGAACCATAAGCCTGTTTAGAATACTGGGCTTTAATAATTATCCAGTTGCATTTCACTTAAGTTTCAAAGGAAAAAACTTCATCATATTGTCATGTAAAATTTCATATGATAAACCCATTGTATATAAAACTCTGCTGTTATGTTACCTGAATACTTGATGCAATTGAACAAAACTCTGAGGCAGATAGGAATTTTTTCTCTCTCTGTAGGCTTTAAGGTTTCTGGTTGATGATATTCTATTTTACCTAGTTTGAATAAGATAATACTTTAGTCCAACTTTTAGTTTTAGAAGTGCCAGCTGGGGAAGCAAGTTACACACTTTAGTTTTAGTTGGATGTTGTTTTATAAAAAGACAAAAAGGAATCTGGAGTGGGAGACTGCAGATTATATACCCTTGCACTCTTCTTTTAAAACAAGAACAGGGAGTTCAATGAGACCATTAATTATTTACTTACAGCCCTATCAAATCAAACATACAGTTACAACACAGGAGTTGTCTAAATTGCTCTGCTGATTGTAGTGCAACACATGCATGTCTTGCCTGCCTCCACCCCCCCCTCTTTTTGTTGCATCTTTAGTTAGATTGTTCTAATCCTATTGTGTTGCTACAAATAATTTTCAAATTTGAAATGAACCACTGGAGAGCTATGAATCTTTAAGCATTTCTGATCATGTACCCTGCAAAGCCCTGAATTCCAAAGTTTTAGTGCTTTCCCAGTCTAGTAATTCTCAGCTTTCAAAAATCAAAACCAAAAAACAAACAAAATATCAGGCATGATCCCTAGCCAACATTATTATATTTTTCTATCCTTTCCCCATATAATAAATTTCAGTTTTAATTTAGAATAGCCAGTGGATTAGTAATAAGCACATGTTTTTCTAGGTTAGGAGGTAAGGTTTAGATTAGGTGTTACCATTCCCTTATTGCCCTGGAGTTGTTAACAGGCCAAATTAGTCTATGAGGCTGGTCACTTTAAAAAAAAAACATATTTCAAGGTATTTGCATTGTGACCATATATCTAACAGACATCAATATCATATTTTTGAAATTGGTGATATAAAATTGATGAAATTTAAAAATCAAGTCTAAAAATTCTGGTGCACATTTGAACAAACATATATTCTTTGATATTTGTTATATAAACCAAAGATGTAATAGATAACCATGATATATTTATTGAAATAAACTTAGAAAGTATTGACAAATTCACTAAGGCTGCTGAAAGTATCTGATAATAATGGCAATTGCAACAAGTTTAGTGTCTCTTTTAGAGATAAGATATCTTGTACGGTGACTTGTCAGCTAAGAGAAAGAAAATGTTCTTCTTGGAGCTGGCATGAGAATAGGATAAGAAGAGCATCATTAAGTTAGCTCACCATGTTAAGGATGGTGTGGAAGCACATGAGAAACTATTTTTTCCAGCAAATGGGCAAAATCTTTCATACACAAGGAAGTTACTTGCTTTTCCTTCTAAAAGTTGCTCTGTGAGGGAGGAAAGAAACAAATGGAAAAAATTGTAGGGCCAAGGATAAAAGCTGTTCTGTAGAATTGATAAGAGATGTTTGTTAGATACTTGAAATGGGACATTGTTCCAAACATGCTGGGTTTTTATTTAGCTGATAATATTGTTGAGGTTTCTGTCTCAGCTTACACCAGGCTACCTCATACACAATGCATACAGTCCTTAATGGATGGGAATTTAACTCACTTTGGGAAAATTACCTACTGAGTGGAGATTGTTAAATTGCCTGAATAATGACCCAACTTGCTGCAGAGATTGTGCCAATGTGACTGCAGACTAAATAGCCAAAGAACAACACTGGATGAGCCAATGGAGAAACTGGCACCTGGGCCATCCAAACTGAAACTGGTGAAAGCTGGGAAGTATGGAAATCATTAAATAGACTGCACACAGGTACAAGATCCAGAGACAGTCTGAACAAATGAGGTTACCAATGGCTTCGGCCCTTTGCTATTGTTTGACATGCAGACAGCACCTATATGTATAATAGTAGAGTATATAACATACAATGCAATTTTAAAAACTGTCAGATTTTTTATCTACTTCATCTTATACAAAATAAAATCAAAGTGGGGTCATTTTAAGTTTTTTAAATCAATTATGCCTTGTGATTTATTAGAACTGAGTACTTATTCTGAAATTCCACAAATTTACATCCTCTCACCATCACATTTTCTGTCAGAATCACTCATTCTTCCCACATGCCAAACAAGCCATATAACTCATCAAACACTTACTCATTCAATCTTCCTCTCTTAAAGGCAGGCCTAGCATGTTCCCTAGTTAAATAGACAATGCAAGAGAGAAAATCTACATGGAACTGGAAAGTGCTAGCTAAACCATGGCGTTATGCAAATTTGCTGTTTGCATAACTACTTGCTGCTGATGCTGTAATAATGCTTCAAAAATTGTTCTGCTGCCTCTAGAATATTTTGCCTCATTTTATTTCTAGTCTAAACCTCTCTGATAAGAGAGCAAGGATACTTTCAAGATTAATATCAGATGTTTGAGGTTGGTAAGATCTAGAAAAAAGGCACAACAGGATTCCAGGATTGCTAATAATCACTATAAGTTAGAACAAAATTTTGAAAGCCTATCAGAGCTTCTCTTTATCTTATTTTGAATAAAATAAAGAGAGATTTATTTGAAGTTTCTTTCTTACAATTTCATCTTTTTAATGTGAGTAACCTTTTCTGAAACTCCTCTCTACACAGTTTGAGCATTTCACCTCCATTTCCAAGGTCAGATCTACATTCCTTCACATGAGTGACATCCGATGAAGTTTATGGCAATGACACAGTGGTGGGTTTCAAATTTTTTAGACTTGTGGACTTCAACTCCCAGAATTCCACAGCCAGGATGCTCAGTTTCAATTTAAAGCGACAGAATTTGTTTTTCTCCTTTGTGAAAAAGTTTCCTTCATTCTTTTTCTTCTCCATCCCTCTCCTCCCTCCCTCTCTCCCTCCCTCCCCCCTCTCTCAAACAGACAGACACACCCACACAGAGAAGTTTCCACCATTGCAAATGTAGCCTGCTGTCTGGGTGGGAAATACCTGAACTGCAATAAAACCCACCCACCCATTCACCTCTTGCTTGCAGGCTGGGGTGAGAGAAGAGGCAGAGAAGCCGGAGGGGAGCCAATCCCAGCCTTTGATTGCATGTGGAGCCACGTTGCCTTTTCAAACTTGTAATCAGTGAAGCTGGGCTTATATAGTTTTATCCAGCTGTGTGTGTGTGTGTGTGTGTGTGTGTGTGTGTGTGTTTGAAAAGACAACGTGGCTCTGCCTGCAATCAAACTATACTTGGGGAGGGATCTACACTTGAGGATGAAGTTTGAATTCCTTCCCCTCTCTCTGACCCACACGTACCAGTTTCAGAGAGGATTTCAACTCTGCTCTTGCCTGTCATCATGAAAAGAAAAAAAAATGTAAAAGGAAAAAGGCAAGAGCTGAGGTCAGGCTGAGCTAGTTGCTGACAGAGTCACCGTGGATGACTCTGCTTAACTGTTTTAAAAAGCCTCTAAAAAGCGCCCTCTACATGAGGAGGAAGGAGAACGACATGCCTTGCCTATGTCAGGAATTTTTCAGCTTTTAATCCTTGCTTTACTCTGCTCGAGTGATCATAAAATGCCTAAGGTCAGACTAGATGAGGCACGTCGTTCTCCTGCCTCCTCCTGGAGAGGGCGTTTTTTTAGAGTCTTTTTTA
Organism: Thamnophis sirtalis; assembly: GCF_051295495.1. Lineage (NCBI taxonomy): Eukaryota > Metazoa > Chordata > Lepidosauria > Squamata > Natricidae > Thamnophis > Thamnophis sirtalis. The sequence continues at coordinate 51,463,110 of NW_028261390.1, read as the reverse complement.
AACAGTTAAGCAGAGTCATCCACAGTGACTCTGGCAGCAACTAGCTCAGCCTGAACTCAGCTCTTGCCTTTTTCCTTTTACATTTTTTTTCTTTTCATGATGACAATGGTGAGGCTCTGCCTCCCCTGACTGCCTGTCCCTGCTTCACGCTAGTTAAACTGTAAAAACTGGTGGTTGTAAATTTATACTGAGCCCTGATTAGGTGAGTCTTGCAAGAGTATTAAAGATTAAAGAATCAGAGCAAACCCTAGTAAGAGTATTTGCCTTCTACTTAATAGAGTAGAAGTTAGGAAGGAGAAGACTGGAACTTGATTGTACTTTAGTGCTGTAGGGTAAAACAATACTCCCATTTCCATTTTTCCATCATAGAAATAATCCTGTGAGATAGATTGAGCTGGAGGTAGGCTAAGGATTTTACATAGAGTAAAATTGGTCTATATATACAATGCTGTTTCAGGTGCTATCATATAAGTCCTTACTTAAACATTGTAGGATGAAAAATAAGGCCCATTGTAAAAGTATAAACATACTTAAATTGAGCGATTTTTTTAAAAAAAACAATATATCTATTGTTCTATTAAAATAGTGATTTTAAGTTCTGAATCAGACCTCCCAAATATATAATAATTATGCCCATCAAAAAGTCTATTATGCATATTCCAGATGTCCTTGTTGCTATAGTTAATATACGCAGCAATCAGATGTCCAGTAGAAAATCCTTATTAGGTTAATTACAGATCTTGAAGAAAGTCAATGTGCCCTTTTGGCATGTTTCACATAATCCATCCTGTGTTCTGGTGGAAAAACAAAATAATTTAAAATTATCTATATATGGAGGGACACTAGAATATACAACAAGCACTTGTCATAGTCTGTTCCTATCTGTGGCTTGTGCTTATCTATTAAACCAGCATTTCATCATTTGTAAAATAAAATAAGAAATGCCTTACCTTTCCACAAGTCAATAGTTTGAATAAATTGCAGTACTAAAATTTATTACGTAAACATAAATAGTTAATTAAGGAATTTTGTGTGAGTGAATTAATGTGACTTTCTAAGTATCATGACACCAACAAACATGTATTTGGTCTATTTGAAATTCCTAAGAATTCAGAATGCAGAACATAGAAGGGATTTCATATATTTTAGTCTCCTGACCACTAATTATCTTCGTTGTTCTTCTCTGAACTCCTTCTAGAGTCTCAGTAACTGTTTCTACCATGGTGACCAAAATTCAATGCAATATTCCAAGTGTGGTCTTAGCAAAGCAGTTTATAGTGGTACGACTATATAATGTGATCTTGATACTCTTCCTCTAATGATGCAGCCTAGGATCATATTGGTGTGTGGCAGCTGCAGCATATTGCTGTCTCATACACAAATGGTTGCCCAGTAGAACACCTTGATCAGTCTATCAATCAATTCCAACTTCTCATGAAAAAAAAATCTTGCGAAGTTGGAATTGTTCGATTGAACTTTTTTTTTTAGTCCCACAAACTTTTCTTTCCCTGCACATGATGGCAAGAAACGCGATGGAGAAATGCTTCAGGGAAGCAAGGGCATCTGGGTGCCAGGAGCTGAACCAGGCCTATCCCTCTCCAGCAGTTGCCCAGGCCCACCAGAGGGAAGGCCAGAACTTCAACACAGTGGCCTTTCAGCTCTGGCCGGAAAGGGCAGCTGACATGGACACTGCAGGCAGGATGCCTGCATCCTCTCTGACCTTCTGGTGTTCCACTGGTGCTTTGCCCCTGGGCTAACACCTTATGCATAGGCCTCTCCCCTCCGCCTGTTGTAAAATGAGACAGTTTTCTTGGACTTTTGGGCAGGATTTCCCCCCCAACCTGGAAGGAAGTTGAATAAAAATAAGACGTGTTCTGGAAAACACAGATTTTTCCAAAGACGTCTAACCGGTTTGCTGAACTCAGCAAAAAAATTAGCTACCAGTTCCACCAAACTGGTGCAAACCAGCTAAATCCCACCACCTGTTGTCCTCCTTAAATTTCAGTTACAGAACAAAAAGTAATACAGCACTATTCAATGGGATGTACTATTTTCATACATGTTATTGCTCTTGTACTATTCAAGCACTCCAAACACACAGCAACAACAGCCAGAAGAAAATCATTCTTAAATTTAAAGTATATATTTTGCCTTTGGGGATTTAACACTCATTTAAGTTTTATATAAACATCAGGGAAAGAGCATCAAACGTAGCTCACATTCTAATTACTAAATAGAGTCACTAGATGTCATATGGTTTTCTTAACAACAATATGAAAATAAATTGTTCTCTTTTTCTGTAATTTTTTTCCAGCTTCCAGATCTTGGCTATGATTTTCTCTTTTCTATGTGGACAATGGAGTCAGTGATCAATGGGGAGGGGAAATTCAGTATTTAAGGCACTACAATATGAGGTTCCCAGAGTTTGATCAATTTTTCACTTAAAATATATAAGAAGTCAATGAAAGAGAACAGCCACCTGTTCAAGATGAGATGTCATAATTATGATTAAAAACAACTAATTTTTATACTAGCTTTTACTATCTTCAGTCTCAGATGGATGGAAAATGCTGTGGAAGTCTTGAGTCATTATATCAACTTTGATTCTGGACAGGATTGTATTATTTTTCTCTTTAAAGTTCTTTTAAAAATACTGCCATTCTATCTTTTTTTTTGACAGAGGTTTGTTTAAAAGGGTACTGTAGATTGAATTAGATTTCTTAATTTTCCATTTTAACTAGAATGAACTGCTTTGTATTTCTACATAAAAAACAAAACCAAGAAAAAAGTAATACAATACATATTTTTTGCATTGCAAACATTATACAGTATTTATATTTTGTATTTCAAGCAAATATTACATTCTAAATAATGTAAGTATTGCAACTCTACTTTTTATTATCATTTCAAAACCAGTTCTAATGTTTATTTGGATGTTTCTTAACAGTTTGCTAACATAATAGCTTAGATGATCAGGATTTGAAAAAAAGTTCACTCAGTGGCCAAGCCAAGTATTATGGAAATTCATTATAAACATTGATTTCTAAATATTATGACTAGAAAGCAAGGATAGTTAAATTGTAAGTAACCAGCATCATTCTCTGCATATGCAGAAATATACATGTGTTTCCTGAAGGCTTTCTAAAATACGAGTTATGAAGTGAAATAAGAAATGTTTTCAATTATCATGAAAGATACTTCCTTCAAGAGTGTCATGATATAAGCAGTGGAGGGTGCTGTGGAGAAGACTAATAGCAAAAAGAGAACAGTGTATTAAAGAACTGTTGAAGAACATTTCCCCCCAAATTAACTCATATCTAATTAGCTCTCTTGTGTCCTTCTGTGCTCTGTGCAGTACAGTGTTTATTTAAAACTGTTAAGACCTGGATACATTTTAAAAGTTAACCTCATGATTTTTTTTTTTTTTGTAGAAGAAAGACCAAGATAAATAAATCTTTTACTGATCAAACAAGTTGCTTTACCTATTAACTATCAACTCTCTTTTTTAGATAAAATATTACAGTGAAGGAATAATATGCAGCCTTCCAGATGTGATTGCTCCCAGGAACTCCCACCATTTGCCATATAGCCTAAAGGAGAGAACAGCTGCAGTTTAACCATCTAAGGCCATTCTTTCTTTATCTGTAAAACAGACAGATAGCTAAGGACATTTGTATGAGCATCCTGGATGACTTCCTTTTCAAACAATTGAATTTTGCTTAACTTTCTCTATGTTTAAGTCTAATTTAAGTTTAAGCTTTATTTTATTTATATGCCGCCCTATTCCCTAAAAGGTTTAGATATTAAGATATTAAGATATCTGTTTAGATATTAAGACATGCTCAAGTAACTATGATGTTTTGCATTAAGACAAATGTGTAGTAAAGAAGCAGTTTCAGAATCACACACATTCAAAAAAGATCATTGATATCAATGAGAATCACAACTGATTAAACTACATTAAACTAAAAAAATGAAAGTACATAATTACTTAAAGTCATTTACTCCATTTGGCTTTGACAGAACCAAATCAAATGTATATGGAAAGATTTCAATATTATTGTATATTATTATTTAATGGATTATTCCAGCGGGAGACTTCCGGTGACGTCATTGGCTATGGCGGCAGGCTTGGAGATAGCTCTGAAGCCTAGCTGACAACCAGGGGTCTGGCGGCATAAAGAGCAGTCGTTTGCTGGTCTCGGAGGGACTCAGCGAAGAACAGAGGTGCTTCTCTGCAGGCGATGGCTAACCTTTTGTGGATCATGCAGGGTGGGTCGTGCGCGGGCGTGCATACACCTATAATGCTATGTTGGTGACCCCAGCATGCATGTGCGTGGGACAGCCCCCCTGTACATGTGTGCATGACCAGTGTGCTCCAGAGGATTTCTAGGAGCCAGGGGAGGGTGAAAACAGCCTCCTTGCCCCCCACAGGCCCTCTGGAGGCTTCAGGAGCTATAGCAATAGCAATAGCAGTTAGACTCATATACCGCTTCATAGGGCTTTCAGCCCTCTCTAAGCGGTTTACAGACTCAGCATATCGCCCCCACAGTCTGGGTCCTCATTTTACCCACCTCGGAAGTATGGAAGGCTGAGTCAACCCTGAGCCGGTGAGATTTGAACCGCTGAACTGCACATAACAGTGAGCTGAAGTGGCCTGCAGTACGGCACCCTAACCACTGCGCCACCTCAGCTCTTGTATTTCAACTTTTCTGAAAGCTACGGAGGGCAAAAAACAGCCCTACCACCAAACCGGAGGTTTGGGAACAGTGACTTCTGGTTTGTCCGTAGGGCCATTTTTTGCCCTCCAGAGCCTTTAGGAATCTTCCCTGAAGGCTCCGGAGGGCAAAAAAACAGCCCTACAAGCAAACTGGAAGTGACTTCCGGTTTGTCCATAGGGCTGTTTTTCATGTTCCAGAGCCTTCAGGAGCCTTCGCTGAAGGCTCCAGAGGGCAAAAACCACCCCTATGAACAAACCAGAAGTCTGTTCCTGAACTTCCAATTTGCCCACAGGGCTGATTTTTCACGCCCCAGAGGGAAGCTCCTGAAGGTTCTGGAGGGCCTTGGGGGAAAAGGCTTTTTTCACCCTGCTTTCTGATCAGTCAGTCATATTGTTTCAGTTACCTCTAAGGGCTGGAATCTTATATTGCTGGCTATCATTAAATCAATATGTTTATTTTCTGCTGATAAACTGGCAGAATGTTAAACTTTCATGATCTGTAAATATAACATAAAATAGTTCACAATGATCTGGGATTATAAAGTTTAGGACCACTTCCCTAAAACCTTGATGCAATATCAAAGAAAATCAGTTCCTAATTCCATATTTCAGATCTGTTCCACATATGATCATAATATGTATATTAACATGTTGATTAATATGTAATTAATTTTCCAGACCTTTATGTCAGTGCTTAGACCAGCTGAAAATTATCATACTGCATCTATTCCCCATATGCCTATTGGCTCACTTTTGACCTCCACACGTGGTCTGCAAAACAACCTGTACAGTACTAGTTTCTCATAACTTGGAGCTCTTCAAATAACTAAGTATTGTATTGTTAATGGCAACCATATTTTATCTCTTGGATCCTTCTGGGTATGTTATCTCTTTCACACTGACTAAATTCTGACTCATGCTTCTTGTTCAATAATTGGACTAATAAACTTTTTCAGAATTTGAGGAAAGGTGAGAGCAGAATAGTGGCCATCATCCTCAAGCTTGCTCTTTTGTTTCCTGCTGGCTTTTTGTCCTAGCTGTGACAGTCTTTTGGGATAAACATAGGACTGATCCAGGGGTGGGTTGCTAATCCCGTTCCAACCGGTTCGGTTGGAATGGGGCCGGCGTCGTCCTCGTGCACGCGCGCAGTTCACACATGCATCTTAGCGCCTGCGCGATGCTCCAGCTGCTCGCGGAGACTCGCGCAGGTGCTGTATGTGTCATCCAGCTGCTTGCAGAGAATCGCGCAGGTGCTGTATGTGTCATGCGCCTGCGTGGAAGCGCAGAAGCCTTCAAAGACCGGTAAGGAGCGTGGGCGGACGGGTGGGCCCTTCACCATTCCCGGAAGTTACTTACTTCTGGGTTCGCTGATCAACCGGTTCGCAGGGACTGCGGCGAACTGGTTGAAACCCACCCCTGGACTGATCTTATCTGCTCTGTTTGCAATCTAGCCACAGGCTCTCCTCTTCAAGCAACTCACTTTAAGTCATGCATCTTTATTATATTTGTTGTAATAATGCATGAAGAGATTCCAGCCAGAGTCTTATGCAATATTATCTAAGCTCCTACAAAAAACAGAGAAAGGAAAGACCTCATTCAAAAGTCCAGGTATCGAAATAGCTTCATATTCTTCACACATATACTCATATGCCACACTGTTATTCATCCTTTAAGAGAAAAAGTTGTGTTACTGAGAAAACTGTTTAGGAATGATCCTTTATTGAGACAACACTATACATAGAGCACCCTTCCCTTTTCAGGGTGCTGAAAGAAATGTCCTTCTGGGTTCGGCTCCAAGTGGGGAAAAAGACACTGGAGACATAGAGGCTGCTTGGAAAGATGGTTTAATGGTGGATAGGACCACATGGAATGAGTCCTAAACAGAAAAGGTGATCGCATGCTTTAATGTTGGTGGAAAAAAGAGAAGGAAGGACTGAGATGCAGAGTCCCTGGTTTTATCCCCTCTCTGGCCTTTGATCTTGAGCTTGTATTCTGATTGGTTGTCAGAATCCCATGGGGCCATGCAGGGGCAACTCTCTAGGCTGCGTTTTGAATCCAGGTTTGGTTAAATTCTCAGATGCTATTTGGTGAGTTGGGTAAAGGGCCAATATTATCATGCTTTAATCCCATCCCCCTGGAGCTGAAATGGAGAAGTCTTTATTATGTAAAGGGACTAGCTTGGCCTTCTTAATGGTCCATTGACAAAGTGGGGATGGGCAGGAAGCTACAGGAAGATATTCAGTCTTTTAAAACATGTTTCTTTCTTTTCACATCCAGAGACATATTCTGCCTTTTCAATATTTCCTAGGATATTTCATTTTTCTGGGAGAGGGCTGGGTGATAACTTCCTACAAGGGGAAGGGAATATTGTAACTGAACCAATAGCACAACTGAACTCTTTCTGCCATGCAATTGTGTAAGAGATAAAGTGATAATATATTTATTTTAGCATGATCGTCATGCAGCTGCCGGATTCAACATGGTCTATCTGAAAGCTAATCTATTTGTATGCATTTTTTATAGACTCACATATTAATAAGTATATAATTGGGCACAGATCAAACACGTAAAAAGGTATTTACTAAAGGCCATCAGCAGAACCCCCAGTTTGGCATTGCCTCTTAATAGTTAGGCAGATCCATCTGTGTCACAGAAGATGGTAACCTTATCCTTGCTTCTTTGCCAAACAAAAAGGCTAGCTCATAAAGAGGTTCCGTATCATCTTTGGTGAAAAAAGGATTTAAATGAAAGGAGAGAAAATAATGTCTAAAATACATCAGGGATCAATCTAGGTCTGTTTTTAATTAAGAATTCTATTAGTGGTTGGGAAAAAAAGAATAAAGATGACATTAAATAAATTTCTTGGTGCTGAATCTTTGAAAGAATTTTCAAATACCAATGAGAAGACAAAAAATCCCATGCAGATGAATCATCAAATTAAACCTAAAACTCAATCAGGAAACCTAACATATCAGAGATGGAGAAGATTTTTAAAAGTGAAAAAAGGAAAATACTAAGGAAACTGATGAATTAATAATACTGAACGGCAAAAGCGTAGTATAGAATTGAACAGTTCACATGGTCATAAAGACTACATTGATATCCAACATCTTGCCCTAATGGGAAGGCATAGTCCAACAGACCAATCAAAGAACCAGAAAAAGCACCATAGAAGATATTCAAGATCCATTTTAAAATTCAAGTCAAGATTCAGTATGAGAAACAAAGCATTTTCAGGTTCAGTCTAAGACTTCTAGAAGGTTTACAAGATTTGGAGTTAAAGGATCAAAGTTGTTCTAGAAAATGTCGCAGTGTTTTATTGCTCTCAGGTTGAAACCTATTTATTGTAGCTTCATGGTCTTCAGTTGAATATTGCTTTTACTGATCAGAGTTTATATTGCCTTCTCTGACCTTTGTTTCCTGATCTGCTTTTGCACTTGGGAGGTCACATCTTAGTCATGGTCAGAATTAATGTTTCTACCAAGGTGAGTAGGTCCTGTATCTCTAAGGTGACCAGATTTTAACATTGGTAAAATGGGACACCATTGACCGCGGGTGGGTGGGTGGGTGGGTGGGTTTGTTCTTGTTATTATTATTTTTTTTAAAAATGGAACTTTTTAAAAATGCCACGCGATGCGGGACAAATTGTTTAAAAGCGGGACTATCCCACCAAAAGCGGGACGTCTGGTCACCTTAGTATTGTCCCATTTTAGATCTTTTGTTGTCACATTTGTTAAGTAAATCATTGTAGTTGCTAAATTAGTATGGTTAAGTGAATGAGGTTTTAAGTGAATTAGGTTTCCCCATTGAGTTTGCTTTGCAGAAGGTCTCAAAATATGATCACATGATCTTGGGACACTCTAACCATCATAATTATGAACCAGTTGTCAAGCATCTGAATGTAAATCACATGTCCATGGGGATGCTGCAACAGTCATAAGTGTGAAAAATGGTCATCAGTCACTTTTTTCAGTGCCGTTGTAACTTCGGTCACTAAACGTACTGTTGTAAGTCGAGGACTACCTGTATAGTCTTCAACTTACAACCACAATTGAGTCCAAAATTTCCTTTGGCCCTACTTTATGAGGTTTCTTTTGCCACAGAGATGCTAATCACTGCAGTTGTTAAGCGAATCATGAAGTTGTTAAGTGAATCTGACTTACCCCATTGGCTTTGCTTGTCGGAAGCTGGCAGGGAAGGGTTCAAGTGGTGATCATGTGACATCAGACAGTACCCAAATTTTGATCACATGACTATGGGAATGTTGCAATAGTTTTAAGTGTGAAAACTGGACACAAGTCATTCCCCCCCCTGCCATTGTACCTTTGAATGGTCATAAATTAATGGCTGTAAGTCGAGGACTACCTGTATGACTCAAGTTCATTGGGAGATAATGCCTTTATACTGTACTTGAAAAATTATTTCAGCTCACTCCCAACTGGAAAAGACGGGCGTCACTGAATTACACACCCAGAAATTGAGTGATAATTAATTATACGTGTTAAGGCATTGCTTTCAATACTATAGGTAGTCCTCAACTTATGACATTTGAGCCCAAAATTTCTGTTGCTAAGCAAGACAGTTGCTATGTGTTTTTTGCCCCATTTTATGATCTTTCTTGCCATGGTTAAGTGACTCACTAGAGTTATTAAGTTAGTAACAATATTGTTAAGTGACTCTACCTACCCCACTGACTTTACTTATCAGGTTGCAAAAGATGGGTCCCTAACTTTGGGACACTGCAACAGTCAAAAATACCTGCCAGTTGCAAAGCAAAGTCCAAATACCGTGATCATGAGGTAGTCCTAGGTGTGGAAAAAGTCATTGCATCAATTTTTTCCAGTGTTGTTGTAACTTCAGTCCCTAAACCTAAACTTATAAGTTGAGGACTTGAAGGAAACCAGTTTGCCTTAAGCAACTATTGGACAATAGGGAGTTTTCAATAAGTCCCAGATACAGCTTTTATGTCAAACATTCTGCGAATTTCATTTCAGCACTTAAGGATTCAGGCTCAAAAGTTTCGGTCAATTGGCAGACTGCTAAATTTATCTGAAGCGGGTTTTCCAGGGCCGCCTTTAAAGATGCCTTCCCATATCTTCAAGACGAAGCCGGATATGCTCCTACTTCACACACAGAGGTTAGGGAGACCCTTTGCCTCCTTTCTCCTCCAAGGTCGAATCACCTGTTGGGGCTGGTGACAATAATCTCTGCGGAGACAGGGGGCAAACTCTGCGGCAGTCGCAGAAGTTCTTCAAGTAATGGTAGATCCCCGAGGCGGCGGCCACTCCACTGGAGCCAGAGATGTTTATTGTGTTTGGCCTATTCGAGCTCAGCTGGTATGTGTCCAGACCGCCAGGCCCGGCCAAAGACCGGTTCATGGATACCGCGAAGGCAGAAGCTACTCTCAGGCCCAAAAGCCGCTCCAGGAGTTCCCGCACTGCTGTTGCCTGACGGGCTTCGTCTGCCTCCGGCTGCAAGCGAGCCATTGCTGCCCATTGCCACAAAGGTCGGGAATTAGCCATGGCTGCGGTGGCCCAAAACAAAAGCAACAGCGGACACGACATAGAAAGGGGACCCTGACGGGAAGTTAACAAAGCGGGAAGGTCTGGGAAACGATCTCTCCTGAGCATGTTGGCCAATGGCTGCTGCAGCTCCCTTGCAGGCCAATTGATTTCCTCGCCACGCTTCTACGACAAACACGGGATCAGCTGCTAGGTGGGAAAATCCCAGCCTCCTTTTTATTCATGCATGTTCTATACAATTCTCTTCTGTGAAACGTGATTCTGGGATGTGTTCGGAAAAACATCGGGACTTTTTTAAAACACCGCGGAACGTGGGACAAATGGTTCAAAAGCGGGACTGTCCCACCAAAAGTGAGACGTCTGGTCACCTTATGTATCTATGCATTGAAGTGTAACTTGTTTGCCCAGATTCTGCTCTTATTTCAACTAGCAGTAGCACTTAGACTTATATACCGTTTCATAGTACTTTTACAGTCCTCTCTAAGTGGTTTACAGAGTTATTGACCCCAACACTCTGGGTCCTCATTTTACCCACCTTGGAAGGATTTAAGGCTGAGTCGGCCTTCAACCAGTGATATTTGAACTGCTGAACTGCAGCTAGAAGTCAGCTGAAACAGCCTCCAGTACTGCACTCTAACCACTGCACCACCTTAGCTCTATAAAAATGGTTCATCTGAAGGAAGCATGACTTGGTGGTAAAGCTAAATTTACAATCACAATATAAAGCATGGTCAAGGAGAAAAAAACTATGGAAGTTGGAATGCAAACTATGTATGGGTTGTTCAGTTTAACTACACTGATCTGGATGACACTTTAATATAGATATGCTTAATTAACTTTAGAATTTGATATAGGTAGCTTCTATGGAGTTGATAAGATTAATGATGGATGCGGTCATTAGTACCTACACACCATGTGGAATGGCAGAACTTGCTTTTTTGAGTCAAAGAGATATGAAGTTAATAGTTATTTTAAAATATATTTAGTTAAATATATATTTAGTTTATTCAAGAACATTAACAAACAAGACGTTAAAAAGAAAAAAAGTGTCTTAGAAAACACATAAACACACACCTTCCCTAATTGAATGCTGATTAATATAGTATGACAATTTTAATTTCCCACTCCTTACAAAACAGGCCAAAGGAATTTAAAACTATTCAACATTAAATCTGTTTAGAAATTGTTATTCTTATTGTTAAATTGTTGTATTAATAACAAAATAGCAGGAAAAACAATAATAAGAATATTATATAAAACATAGAAATAATAAAAATATCAATTATAATGAAAGGCAATATTAAATTCCAAAACTTATTGTTAACTAACTATTATAATCATCTAGGAAACTTCTTCTAATACACTACCATTATGAGGAAAAGTACTTCATTGTTTAGTAAAATATTTGTAAAGCAAATATATAAGGAATTAGCTTCTCTGCCCCCAAAATTGATCTTTATAATTCTTTGAACTTTTGAACTACATTATTTTTTTTAAAAAAATTAGATTATTTCAGAATTAATCATTAACTAAGGTTTATGAAGATAAACTTAAAAGTATAAGAAGTTTATCTTCTACTTGTACATGTGACAGAAGTTTCATTTTGCCTAGACCATTAATATGTATTTTACCTTACTTTTTAACTTCTAAGCTGTGTGATTATTTCTTCTGAGTCAAGCCATATGGCTAAAAATAGTCAGCAAAACTCTTCTAGACCAGACTATTTATATTAGCTCATTAAGAGGCTGTCACTTTCTGTTATCTTCTCACACTCTAAAATAAGGAATAAAACTCTATACTACCCAATCTGATAAAAGTGTGCCAAAGACTGGCCTTGAAAGAAGAAATTAATTGGTATTTCAAAAGCTAATAAGGATAGTGTAAAGAAGCAAAAGATGGGAATACATACAAGACTGAGAAGGGAGTCAGTCTACAAATTTGAGATACAGATATGCAGTTTATCAGCTCTTTTAAAGATCTTGAAATTCTATGTTCCTTGTTTGTTAATACCTCAAAAACAAATTTTCTTAACACTTCATTTCAGGATAAACTTAAGGAAAAAGAAATGGGCTATATTCTCAAGGTTCTAATAAATAGGTGGTGTTCCAGGTAAGCAGATAGTGTTTGTTTTCTTTTACATTATTAGAATAGCATTAACAAATGTCTGTTGTGGGTAGGAAAGCCAAAGTAGTTGCATGAGTACCCTTGGGAATGTGTTGAAAACTTCTGATGTACTGAAATCATTTTGAAACAATGGAGATGGGTACTTTTTAATTTTCAAAAATGTATATTTTTTCACTATTGGAGTATTTGAATAATCCAGTAAATTATGAATCTCATATGTCATTTTTCCCATTTGATTTTGTTCTTAAAAATATACCAATTAATAAGGACAAAAGAGTGGGTTGCACTTCCAATCTGAATTAGGCTTATTGAAAAATCCTATCTCTGATGGAGTTTTGTTAGGAGGTGGAAGAAGAAGCTGACTTCATATAGGAAAGATCATTAGTTGCTTTGAAAAAAATATCTTCTTGAAATACAAAAGAGACATATAAAAGACGTTAAGCACTCAAGTGTTAGCTTAAAGGCAACAAAATGAAACGGGGGGAGCTCCTTGTTGTGTGAAGATCTTACACAGGTTGGAGACACGTCTTGATTTTAGAAATCAGATCTCAGGATGATGAGAGCAATGAGATGGAGATGTAGACTAAATTGGGGTGGCACACAGGTTAGACCAGAGATTACAGTTGATGGCAAAATGAAGTGGAACAAGGTATTCTACAGAATGATCTTAAGTGTACTTTATTTTAAATAATTTAATTTGACTTTTTTTAAATGGGAGGTTTCAGAACTTTCTCAGAAAATTCACCAAAGATGCTTGTATTCTGAAGTTTAAAATCATCTAGTCAGGTAGAACTGCATGTAGCAAATATATATCTTACACTTCATGTACAATGTGTATGACAGGAATGAACTTTTCTTTGGTTGAAAGCTGTACTTGGTGTAATGTGTCTGGTTCCTAATTTATTATACTCTAATTGAAAGTCTACATTTTCATATAATGAAATAATGTCCATATCTGTTTGTTCCAAGCTTTTATTAATTTTACAGGATTAAGAGTAGCAACAGAATTTATGAAATTCTGAATCATAAATCATGCCACACAGCATTAGCACTTATTTTGAGATAATGTCTTTGGTCTTGAAACACATTATCTGCAAATAATAATAAAAAGGAAAAAAATTAATCCTCCTAAGGTCAGAAGTTACCTTTTATTGCTTCCTCTTTCAGAGCTATGTGAGATGTGAGTTCATTGGTACACAATAAACTTCCCCAGTGTAGGCTTTTCCAAATGAATTGGGAATGCTGGTCGACCATTTCCTCCTAGCATGTGAGGAATTTGGGGAGCTAGAGTCCAAACATCTGGATGACACCAGGTTGAAAAAGCTGATGCGGACCAATTACATGGTAGAACAAGCCATTTGAAGCTACCCGTAATGAATTTTTTTGAAAAAGGTGAAGAAAGACTGTGACAAATAGAAGTCTGAAATTTCATTTTTCATGTCTGTTTATAATGCTTGTCACCTTTGTTTCTCAGGGCATAGTTTTAAAAAGGGAATATTTAGTAGTAGATGATTTCAATAAACATTGTGCAATATGATAGAAGCAGAAGTGATTTGTTGATAATTTGTCACTTAATTTCTGGGAATTGGAGATCCCAGAGCATTACAGCTGCTAAATCATGTTAGTGATTTAATTATCTGTTATTTAACATGCATTATGTTTAAGAAACATTAAGGTGAACTATCTTCTTCAGTTGGTAATAATACACTTGCAGATGTAAAAAGCAAATGCAAGAACAGCCAACTAAATGACATTTATTTTGTTTCTGATGTGTTATCAACAATAGATTGATAAAATATAATTATAAACAAAATTACTGTTTAATGAACAGAGATTTCAAATGTTTCCAAAGAAAGGAACTGATAAACTGGCTAGAATTTTTATATTTGTATTATTCTACAGAGGTAAAGAACTTCCCTACAGTTTGCCTATGAAAACAGTTGTTTCCACTGCTGTTCATAGAGAATAGGTGTGAATGACTATCAATGGATTGTTCCCTCAACCTTGTGGACTAGTTTGACTTGACATACTTGGTTAGATTTGACGCCATCAAGGATGTTGGAACTGATTTGCTGGTTTGCCACTTTGTCATTTGCTTATCTTGCCTGGCAACTTCTCAAACAACAAGGTGTTCCACTTCTTTGGAATACTGTTATCTCTGATAATGATGTCAGCTGAAGTCAGCAGATTGAATATTCATGTGCAGACAAGTTTGGACAATGTCCTTTGTTTATAAGAAAAGCCTCCTTATCAGCCTCACAGCTGCTTCCTTTTGATAGGTAGAACACATGTACTCCAATGATTCCAAGTCTCTTTTAAAATTTAAAACCGAGATTATTATTATTTTTACAGATGGGCAACATAAGAAACATTTGTCTATCTGTAGTCCCATTTGCTATGGTTTCCTATATACTGGAGGGAATACAGAATTGAAATGTGAGATATGCTTCTTTTAAAAGGGATCAAAGAGAAAATAAGATGTTAAAGAAGCAAAATGCAATATATAGTAGAAGCATATGGAAATGAAAAGCAGCAGAGATTACTTCCTAGTGCTCTAATAGAGAATATGAACTGGGGTTTTTGAAAGGTATGAGGCACCAGCTGGGACGAAGGAGAGATCACTGGATATTATGCTAGTCCTGACTTAATTAGGCTGTATGAAGGACCAAAACATGATGATATGATTTTGCTATCTGTTTTTGTGATTGGCCATGCTAAAGACCTAGCAGGAAACATGAAGCCAGCATAGAAACAAATAGGAGAATAGGACAGGTTAAAATAAATGTTTTCAATCTTTTTGTTGTTCTAAAACCTGCCAGTTAAAAAAGAAATTGCAGAACCCCCGACCAAGGAGCAAAACTCTAGAGATCCTGATCTGGAAAATTAGAAATCCAGCTGCAAAGTGAAAACTCACCATTTTGCACCACTTTTATCCCACATTTTCATTCTATGCTGGCTTCATGAATGATGTTCATAATTCCAAAATAAGATAGGTTTTGCTTTTAATCTATTCTGAGGTTACTGGAAAAAAGTTTGTAAAAAGAATAAATATCTAAATCTAAATATCTAAATTTAAAAAATTAAAACAAAAATAAATATAATTTTAAAAAACTTTCTTTGTATAGAACTCCCATAATCTGTTGTTTAAGAAAGGTCCATATTTTTTTATAATGCAGACTCATTTATATGCAGTGACATCCTTTAAATCAAGGTATTTTGTGACTTAAAAATAAGTATTTGTAGCTGATGCTCAGAAATTATCCTGAAAGAGAGTGATTGGGGAGTTCAACAAATGAACCAGAAGAGGAGCCTGTTGCTTCATTGCAAAGTGCATGCTTTGAGTGCTTCTGTCAATTTTAGAAAAGACTATCCAAAACTTTGAAAAATTCCAGCTATACTGTGCCAAAAACCTTGGCCAATGATCTGACTCAACAAAAGTCTGTTTTTCTATTTTAAGATGGTAATGTATAGTCATAGATTTGGTTTTTGCTATTCTTCTAATATGCGATCTACTTTGTTTCTCATTGCTTTATAAAAAAATAATACATGCTCAGTTTCTTTGTCTGTAAAAATATTTACATATATTTATGACAAATTCCATAGCACGCTAAGCCAGGAAAGTGCTGAATCAAATTTAATACCGTAAGTACTGCACAGGTTAAATATATTTATTACAAACAGATGTTGATCAGATGTATGTCTGGAGTTCTCATATTTTTAAGGCATGCCCCAGTTCCACTATCAGAGACACATAAGAGTAAACTGCCAAATCACGTAGGATTTTAGCCAAATATGTTATTAGTATATGAAATTTGTATGCAAGATTAATAATTTTAAATGGTAAAGAAGCATTTCCTCAGCTAAACATGTAGCTATAGAAACATGCAGTGGACTTGAAGATTTAAATTGCAGTTCTCTGAAATATTAAATATGTAGGCATACACACACACACTCTTTGTCTGAATATTTGTCATCCATAATTTCTTTTAAATTGTATACTTAATTGTGTGAAAGGGAGAGACAGACTTTATATTTTGAGGCTGGAGAAATTACCCTATCAAACTTTTGGTATTCTTCTAAAGCAAGGATAAACAGTCATTAGGCTTGTAGAACTTCAACATCTGTAAACTAGAATTGGTTATAAAACAATTGGTATGAAATACCATGAACTGAATGAAACTCACCAAATTCATGCCGGATCATTTAGGTTTCCTATATATCAATAGCAGAACTCTTATCTTTGAAGAAAAGTTCAATTTGAACTCTGCAAATCAAAAGATCTCTGCAATACAGTAAGGTTGGGAATAAAATCATTCACACATATAATGAATTCAAGTTTTTATTTAATATAAATTTCAGAATAGATTTAGTTACACTATAAAAAGGATAATAATAACCATCATCCCTATTTTCATATAGTAACCCTTTTATCTCATACAAATCTTTTCCATACATTCCTTTTTCTTCTTGGGAGTATGACTTAGTCTCATAAAATCTTGACTCTTCCTCTAACATTTTAATTATTATCAATTGTTTAATTGAATTCAGACAATCAGGAAATATAAAAGGTCCAGAAATGCTCCACAAAAGTTAGAATGTGCATGAAGGAACTAAAACCAAGTAGCTGGCAGAGCCCTTCCAGTGGCGAAGAAGAGGCCAAACTGAAACACAAACTGCAGTTTTTAAATCATATTATTATTCAAAATAAAAAACCCAAGGCAGCAAACATATCCAGTACACTTTCCTTCTTTTATTCTTTCTCAACCATGTAAATGAGTTAGGCTGAGAGGGAGTGTCTGACACAAAGTCACCTAGTTTGCTTTCCTGGCTAACACAGGACTTGAATTCACTTGTCTAATTTAATGAAAAGATGGTGTAGGGGTGACATGATAGCAGTGTTCCAATATGGTAAGGGGCTGCTACAAAGAAGAGGAAATCAAGCTAGTCTCCAAAGCACCGGATACACTGGATGGAAATTAATTAAGGAGGGAACCAACCTAGAAATAAAGAGAACTTTCCTGACAATGAGAACAATTAATCAGTGAAATAGTTTGCCTTCAGAAGTTGTAGGTACTCCATTATTGGAGGTTTTTAAAAAGAGATTAGAAAGCTACTTGTCTGAAATAGTTCAGGTAGTGGTGGGATTCAGTCGGTCGGCACCGACTTCAGGAGAACCATTTGTTCACTTTCTGAGCAGTTTGACAAACCGGCTGTTGGAAGAAACAGCCTTTTGTTTTTTCCCACTTTATAAGGTCAGGCTCTACTGATTCATGGCACTGTCTTTTTGGGGTATACTTCCAAGAGACAGGATGCAAGCTTGGCTGTCTGTTTGGATGATTTTCTTGGCATATCTTGTGAGGTGAGTGAGACCAGCTGGTATCTTTAAGTGGTACAAATGGATCTGAGGACTGCTTCTCCTGGGTGGGAAAGGATGCTTTGTCAGTTCACTGAGCAAAGGAGACTCTTGTCTATGGGGATTCTTCAGTCAT
The DNA here is from genome assembly GCF_051295495.1 of Thamnophis sirtalis. Taxonomy (NCBI): domain Eukaryota; kingdom Metazoa; phylum Chordata; class Lepidosauria; order Squamata; family Natricidae; genus Thamnophis; species Thamnophis sirtalis. Next base: position 51,445,255 of record NW_028261390.1, on the reverse strand, counting down.
CCAGATCATGGTTGTCCCAAAGGTGCTTTTTTCAAGGGCAACTGGACTTTCTTGGTTTCCAGAAAGTCCAATTGCCTCTTGAAAAAACACCTTTGGGACAGGAATCTCTTGAATTGCTTCAGAGCAGCCAAGACACATGATTGCTCACTGATAGTAAGAGTTTTTTTTAAACAAAATGGTGGGTAGGGATGTTAATGCTCCCTCCAATTCATTGTAGTTTTCTCTTATGATAATAAGGCTTAGTAACATGGCACCAGGCTTGAAGTTTATTTACATATCTGTAACATGTACTAATTTTATTGTGATCCTGACAAGTTTGGGAGGCAGAGACTTGAACCTGGGTCTCCTATATACTTTGTTAATTTGTCTTTTGGCATTTTGTAGCCCAAGTATGCCCACCTACTTTCTGAAGAGCTTAAATGATCTCTCTGCCAAAGGATTTCACTTTATGAGCAAGAGTTGGCTGCCGATAGTTATTGCTGCATTTTAACTATTTTAATTCCCCAAGGTGCTCTGGCACCCTGCCTGATTTGTAATTCTGGATTGCAGGTATTGCTTATGAAAAGGAAGCTATCCAGACTGAATGGTTTAGGTTTCCATGATGGCTATGACTGTCATTGATCTTCATGAGTATTCCCCCATTTCTAATCTAATTATTGGTATTTAGAGAACCTTTTTGCAAGCAAAGAGCTTTTTGTATTTTTTTGTACAGGTAATCCTTGACTTACAACAGTTCATTTAGTGACTATTCAAAGTTACAATGGCACTGGAAAAAGTGATTTATGACCGTTTTTCATGCTTACGACTGTTGCACCATACTTGCGGTCATGAGATGCCAGGTGAGGCCACCCCTCGATCTGAGTGATGTCACATTGGCCATGCTCACCCAGTCATATAACCAGTCTACCACACCTACCCAACTAGTCATTAGGGCAGAGGATCGGTTGTTAAATTATTTGAATGCCACCACTGGGTTTAGGGTCTTCTACTTGGTTGGACTAGAAGACCCCCAAGGTTCTTCCCAATAATTATTCTTCATTCTGTATTGAGATTGGAAGGATCTTATGTATGTTAAACCCCACTGTCAAACATTGAAGATTGTAACAGGAAAAACTATCTCAATATCAAAGATCTTAGCAAAAAAGCTGAGAACAATAGCAGGATAGATTACATAATAATGAAACTTAATGATATCTTACAAGAATTACATTTGTCTGGGGAAAAAAACCAGGCACGTAGGGTTCAAAAGGCAGTCTTACAAAGTTTAACAAACCTGGGCAATATTGTAATTAAGTTTTTTAATTACTTTGAGGAAAAAGTATTCAGGAAATTAGTAAACTGAAGAAAATGAACTGGAGAGAGGATAAGGTTTGCTTTACCAAGACATTAGTCAAACCTTAACAAAAAATATAGTATTTAATCCTTTTACACAGCTCTTAATAAAAATGGGAGTGGAATATAAATAGGAATTTTCACTTAAATTAAAACGACAAAAATAGTAATCATTTATAATATTTAAACTATAAATAAATTTTTGGCAGATTTGAAGAAGAGTTTCTTAATGTTAATGCAAGGAACAACTGTTGAAATTAGGTCAAGAAGATACAGCAGAAAAAAGATCACAGATGAAAGTATTTTGACAGAACCAAAATCAAAAGGGATTAAATGAATAATGAATAAATAAACACATCTCTTTTGACTGGCTAGTTAAAATACAATATTAAAATATTAGCTAGTATAAAAATTAAGCTATAGGTACATGAAATAAGTAATTTAAGAATTTAATTTTGGAAGAAAGAAGCAGTTAATTCCTGGGAGAAGATATGAAAATAAAAATAGAACAAAGAGTTGACTTACTAACATAAATCATTAATTTGTTGTATGAGGAGGAGGCTGGGGAATTAGGAATGATCCTTTTGAACTATAGATTCACTGTTGGTCTAAGTTTGAATGGGATAAATTGGGAAGGTAAGGAAACATGGGTGACTAGAAATATAGGGACAACAGAAAGAAGGAAATGTGATTAAGATGAAATTGTGAGTATAGCAAGTGTAGGAGTTTCAGTGGGGAAAAACACAAAGAAACATAATTCTTAGTGAAGCAACAAAGAATTTATAAGTCCATTTTACAGGATATAAGATATTAAAAGCAGTAGAAATTATATTTGTTATTTTATTGCTTTTAAAATTATGACAGAGAAACCGGGGGGGGGGAACCACAAAGAAAAACATATATTGTCAAAGAAAAGGGGAAAAAAAACCCATAAGGACAAGCATTATCTTTATTTCATCTCCAACAAAATACTGTTTTGTCAGTTCTTTTCTATATAAACAATAAATTATAAATATATTTTTGTTGTATAAGTCACAATTTGAGAGCCATTGACACTATTGCTATATAAATTAAAACATTTCCCCATTATTTTCACAATTTGGGAACCTCTAATTCTTTCATTGTTGAACAGCTCCAAGTCAAATTGATTTTTTGATTACAAATATCTATAGAAACGAATGGTAGGTTTTTTAGTTTTAAAGGATTTAACAAGATGTTCTAATATTTCAGGTGTCAGAGGCTAAAAATGCTGCTGGTCCAAACAATGTTGTGTACAAGAGTTGTAACTGTAAAAATTGCCATTGTGTTATGATATTGTGTTATTTTATCCCAATTTTTAAAATTGGATTTACCCATAAAGTCAATTTAGCATGTACCGTATTTAATTCTTGACAACAGGTAAGTATCATGATATAGCTTTAAATTCAGAAAACTGAGTCCTTCCTTATTAATTGGTAATTATGTATTCTCAAAAAAATATTCTTGTAATTGAGGATTCCCTTAGAAATATTCTAAACAACGAATTTATTTTTTGAACATATTTTCCAGATATATAAACTGGAATTTTTCTCAGAATGACATCAGTCTGGGAATAATATTTAACAAATGTTTTTTAAGTGACATTTCCATCTTTGTTTTCAGTTATATCTATAGTAGTTTGGAGAAAGCAGTAAAGGTATATAGGATATTTAGATATATAAAATTCTTCAATCATAGGCATGTAAGATTTCCCCTCATTAATTATTATGCTGAAAAACTTAGTGAACAGACAGTATAATGGCATTTATTTAACAAAACGTTTAACAAAATAACATTTTGATAAATTGTATTTGGTTGTTCTGGCCAAATCAGCAAAGTAGCCTAGATAAACAGTATAAGACTTGTTATAATCAAGAAGATTAGAAATGTTATTTAAAGTCAGTGTAAACTTTCAAATGCATAAAGTACTGAAGGATAACACTGCACAGTTCATCTTTATTAAAGTGAAATTAGATAATGTGCTAGTTGCCATTGCTGCAATCTATTTCCAAAATTAGAGTTAAGTACTCTAGGAAAGTAATAATGAATAATAGAAGTAAATCTAAACAAGCTTTGGATTGCAAAGTCATATGGATTTGCATACATGTTCAATTGTGCGTACTCTCTTGTCAGAATGGATTAATAACCTAATTTTTTTCCTTCCAATTAGAGTATTTGCCATTAGATCTATGACTTTTCCCCATTTATAAAGTTATGAGATGGTATAATTCATCTCCTATTTTAACACTAATTAGTTTGAGAATGCCCATGGAAGAAAATATCGTTTCCTGTGACAAATAATTATAGCAGGAAAAAGGTTATTTTGAAAGGCTTCTGTTTAATGCCGAAAATCCTGCTTTTGAAATAATGTAATAATTTTTCCACTGAATGTAGGTAAATATACGTGTGCCAGGAGAATGTTGGAGGACCCAATCTGGGTCAGACCAGAGCTTTTGTTTTCTGAACTTTTGGACTTGTGCTTAAGCCCATCTTCAGCACAAAAATTATCTGTGTGCTTTGGTCCATTCATGAGGATGGGCTCCAGCATAAGTCCAAAACCTTGGAAGACAAAAGATCTGGTCCCAGTGACCGAACCAGATTGGATGCTGCAATTTTCCCACTATTATTATCATTCTGGAAATGTTTGCTGCCACTGTCTCATTGGTATATCTGAAATTTTTATTATGGAAGCAATTGATTTGTTTCTGGGCTTCCCAAACCTTTTCCCTTCCTTATCCCAAACTATTAATCTGAAAGTCCTTTTTACCCAATATAGGTGACACACTTTAAGTCAATTTAAACAATGTCCCTGTTGTGGGTAATGGGTTCATGTGTCATTATAAAAAGAAATGCCATTTTTACCTAATTTGGTTAGGGAAGCACTGATTTATCTGAAAAATCATATTGTGGAGTTGTTAATAAAAATAGCACTTAGACTTATATATCACTTTACAGTGCTTTACAGCCCTCTATAAGCAGTTTTACAGAACTATTTGGGTCCTCATTTTACCCACCTTGGAAAGATGGAAGGCTGAGTCAACCTTGAGTCTGGTGGGATATGAACAGCCAAATTGCAGTCAGCCAGCAATCAGCAGAAGAAGCCTGCTTACTGCACTCTAACCACTGTGCCACCCAAGCGCTTAAGTTTTTAAGTTGTTAAAAACATGGAGAGAGAAGAGAAAAAATATTTATATGTTCTTCTATGTGTGCATAAACTGTGGGTATGCTTAAAATTGTTTTTAGAATAATTTCTCTTAGAATGTTACTCTTTGGAAATACTACAATATTCCCATTCTGGAAAAAATAGCTAATTTTATAACTATGTTTTTTTTATCAGTTCCCATTTATAATTATTTTCAATGATTTCCTGGTTGCACATGTTTTCTATGTTATTGTGTTGGTCCATTAAGATAAAGTACCAAGAGCAATCCTATTCATCTAGGTTTTGCTAAAAACCATTTGTCTGTTTTTGCAGGTAGAAATCCAGAAATTTTGAAATAGGATTAGGTGATATTTCAGGAAACATATTCTCTATTGAGGTTATTATTTTCTAAGACACTTATGACCTTAAAATAACCATCAAATCTTTTGAATATGTCTTGGAGAACTCTGTCGATAGTTTCCCAATTATTTGCTTGCCCTCTTTTTCAGATGTTTCCTATCTCTTAAGTGTTCAGTGACAGCTCATAGCCTCCATAGGGTAGAGGTTTCACCATAATCCACCTTTATCCATTAACAGGCACTCAATCACTAAAGTGCTTACCAGACTAAACATATTTATCCAACCAAATCACACTTTACAATGCCAAGCTGCCAATCAGGCCTTGGCTATTAGCAAGAAATTGCTTTAAAGTGGGAAGCAGAATTTGCTGTTTGTGCTGAGAAGAGTGTGCTTACTTCCAGCAAACCACTAAACCAAATTAACCTAGGTGTATCCTCATGAAAGGAATCAGATATCCTGTTGTGAAAATAGAAAGCTTGGCCATATCTTCTTTGACAGCCAATGGCAGGACAGAAAGACAGACAACTGAGGCTACAAAGCTGATTATCCCAGATAGGAATCACTTCTGCTTTTCTGATCCAGACTTCCAATTGCATGTTTTCTTTCACTTAAAATCAGTTTTCTTCCACCATCTCTCTTTTTCTCCTTTCGTTTTCCCTCTCTTAAAGGATTATTTGGGTAATTCAAGCAGGCTTACATTTCCAAGGTTATTAGCATAATTGTAATAAGTGCAGTACTTATTGACTGAAGCTCCTTTTATTCTAATTGCTCTTTTTCAGTGCAATTATGTTGTAAAATGGCCTGCATTAGCCAAAATAATAAAAAGGGAAAGAAATCCAAGAGACACAAATGTGGTAGTAATAATAATTCTTTTTGTTAGCTAGCAAAGAGGAAGAGAGTACAGTTCTTTTAAAAAATACAACTTCAAAGTTCTGATGGGTTAGAGTAAGACTAGTTGGGCAAGGGAGTCCAGAATTGAAGAAACTTACCTACACCACAATCCTTTGATTAACCTTGAAGAAACCAAAAGCCATGACTCAACTCCCCTTTTCTCTTGAGGAAAGAGAAGAAGCTGTAACAGCTGCATAGGGGATCTTAAACATCCCAGTCAGAATGGCATAAAGTGGACTGTATGTTTGCATTGTAAAGGCTTAATAGTTTCAGACCTACTGGTATTAGGCCCATTTAAATACCACTCACTTTCAAGTAAGCTTGACATTTGGTGGGCTTAGTATATTCTATTAATACTGCCTCTGTTTAAAAAAAGCAGTGCTAGAAGGTGAGATTTTATTGTGCAAAAGCAGCTGCAGAAGTCCACTAAAATTAATCAAGGGATTTCTTTAACATACACATGACTCTGGATTGCCAGGTGACAGAAAGGTACATTTTAGATGTTGTCTTGGTTAGCAAAAATAAGCAAACACACTACTCTACTGCTAGCTTCTGTTGGAAGAAATGTCCTTCTGGATTCAGTACCGAGTGGGAAAAAGACACTGGAAACATGGAGGCTGCTTAGAAAGATGGTTTAATGGTGGACAGGACCACATGGCTTGAGGTCCTGGGGAAAAAGATGATCACATGCTTCCAGGTGTTGCATGAAGAAGAAGAGAGTAAGAGGAGGGGCTTGCTGGATTTTTAATACTCTGCCCCCACCTCTCTGTTTCCTGTTCCTGTGAAAGAAATGTATTCTGATTGGTTGTCAGACTCCCATGGGGCCATGCAGGGGCAACCCTCTAGGCTGTGTTTTGAGTCCCAAGTTTGGTTGAGTTCTGAAATGCCATATGGTGAGTTGGGTAAAGGGCTAATACTATCATGTCTTAATCCCATCACCTGGAGCTGAAGGGAGGAACTCTTTATTATGTATAGATTGGCTTGGGCATCTTAATGGCCCATTGACAAATGGGGATGGTCAGGAAGCTGCAGGGAGCGACTTTGCCTTTAAAACATGTTTCTCACTTTTCACATCCAGAGAAATATAATATTCTGCCTTTTCAATATTTCCTAGGGTATTTCATTTTTCTAGGAGAGGTCTGGGTGCTTAACTTCCTACACTTCTATACAAAGTTTTACAAAAAGTTCTACCTTTTTAACAAGAAAAGTCAGTTGGCATTAAAATTAATTTTCAAACTAAAATAAAATAAAATAATCCCCTCCACCTTCATATGACTTACAACATGCTCTGTATTTCCAAACTTCACACAAGGCTTTCTTACTAAGCACAGGAAATATTTAAAGCACACATGGAGTTGTCAAAAAAGGAGCTATGAACAAACACAGCAAGAGTCACAAAAACAAATCCCACTAGCTGGACAAAAGAAACATTTGTGATTTGCTCAAAAGACTAAAGTTGTGAAATCAACATGAGAATGATATAAAATTACTGGTAATATCATTCTAATAAAATTAACAGGGAGAGAGATTTTTTGGGATGAGTTTGAATTTGTCACCCCAGAGGAAGTGGACAAGGCCATGGGAGCAATGAGTGCCTCCACCTGTTTATTAGACCCGTGCCCCTCCTGGCTGGTTTCGACCAGCAGAGAGGTGACACGAGGCTGGCTCCAGACAATTATCAACGGATCTTTGCAGGAGGGTTTTTTCCTGCAACCATTAAAGGAAGCAGTGGTGAGACCCCTCCTCAAGAAGCCTTCCCTGGACCCAGCTGTTTTGAAAAACTATTGTCCCATCTCCAACCTTCCTTTTTTAGGGAAGGTTGTTGAGAAGGTAGTGGTGCTTCAACTCCGACGGACCTTGAAAGAAACGGATTATCTAGACTCCTGTCAGTCTGGTTTCAGGCCCGGATACAGCACGGAAACTGCTTTGGTCGCCCTGACCGATGATCTCTGGCGGGCTAGGGATAGAGGACATTCCTCTATTCTGGTGCTTCTTGACCTCTCAGCGGCTTTCGATACCATCGACCATGGTATCCTTCTGCAACGCCTGGGGGAGGTGGGAGTGAGAGGCACTGTATTACGGTGGTTCCCCTCTTACCTCTCTGACAGGTCGCAGTCGGTGTTGGTAGGGGGGCAGAGGTCGACCCCTAGGCCTCTCGAGTGTGGTGTGCCGCAGGGTTCGGTCCTGTCCCCCCTCCTATTTAACATCTACATGAAGCCGCTGGGTGAGATCATGCGACAGCACGGGGTAAAGTATCATCAATATGCTGATGATACTCAATTATATTTTTCTGCCCCTTGCCAGCTCAGTGAAGTGGTGGACATGATATGCCGATGTCTGGAGACTGTTAGCAAACAAACTTGTGCTCAATCCCTATAAGACTGGCTTTGGATGTTGCCCCCGAAGGACTGTTTGGACAGTCCATCCTTAACCTTGGGGGAAGAAAATTTACGCCCCTCAGAGAGGGCTTACCATTTGGGAGTCCTCCTGGATTCGCAGCTGAAATTGGAACATCATCTGTCGGCTGCGACCAGGGGGGCTTTTGCCCAAGTTCACCTAGTGCACCAATTGTGGCCCTATTTGGATTGGGATGCGCTTCTAACAATCACTCATGCCCTTGTCATCTCAAGGCTGGATTATTGTAACGTGCTCTACATGGGGCTACCCTTGAAAAGCGTTCGGAGACTGCAGTTAGTTCAGAATGCGGCTGCTCGGGTGATAGTGGGTGTGCCGAGGTACACCCACGTTACACCTATCCTCCGTGAGCTACACTGGCTGCCTATTGGTCTCCGGACTCAATTCAAGGTGTTGGTTATCACCTTTAAAGCCCTACATGGCTTAGGGCCAGGATACCTTTGAGACCGCCTGCTGATGCATACCTCCCAGCGACCAGTAAGATCCCATAGATTGGGCCTCCTTCGGGTGCCGTTGGCCATACAATGTCGGCTGGCGGGCCCTTGGAGGAGAGCCTTCTCAGTGGCTGCTCTGACTCTTTGAAACCAGCTCCCCTGGGAAATCCGGACCATACCCACTCTGATGGCCTTCAGGAAAGCCGTAAAAACTTGGCTGTTCCGGCAGGCCTGGGGCTGTTGATCTCACTAGTGAGGTCCAGCCCTGACTAGAATGAATTTGATGGATGATTGTTGTTTTAAATTGTATTGTTTTTATGTTTTTTATATTTTGTTTGTAAGCCGCCCTGAGTTCTTTGGGATTGGGCGGCATATAAAAGTTTTAAATAAATAAATAAATAAATAAATAAATAAATAAATAAATAAATAAATAAATGAGAGAGAGAGAGAGAGAGGGAGGGAGGAGCATAGGGATCAGCCTTTTTATTAAATATACAATTTGTCCTTAGGTTGCAATTATTCTTTCAGCAAATGCTCAAATTTATGACGGCACTGAACACAGGTACTTATGAAGATCCTTGATAGTTTCATCTGTTGCAATATCCTACGATCAAAGGACTGTGATTTGAAATATTTCTGTTGGCTTCAGTGGGGCAGCTAGCAGAAAGTCAGAAGTCATGGTTAGGTGAGACAATACAATACAATAGCAGAGTTGGAAAGGACCTTGGAGGTCTTCTAGTCCAACCCCCTGCCTAGGCAGGAAACCCTATACCTCAGACAAATGGCTATCAAACATCTTCTTAAAGATTTCCAGAGTTGGGGCATTTACAACTTTTGGAGGCAAGTTGTTCCACTGATTAATTGTTCTAAATGTCAAGAAATTTCTCCTCAGTTCTAAATTGCTTCTCTCTTTGATTAGTTTCCACCCATTGCTTCTTGTTCTACATTCAGGTGCCTTGGAGAATAGTTTGACTTCCTCTTCTTTGTGGCAACCTCTGAGATATTGAAACACTGCTATCATGTCTCCCCTCCTTTTCTTTAAACTAGACATACCCAGTTCCTGCAACCGTTCTTCATATGTTTTAGTCTCAAGTCCCCTAATCATCTTTGTTGCTGTTCTCTGCACTCTTTCTAGAATCTCCACATCTTTTCTACATCGTGGTGACCAAACTGAATGCAGTATTCCAAGTGTGGCCTTACCAAGGCATTATAAAGTAGCATTAATACTTCGCTTCATCTTGATTCTATCCCTCTGTTTATGTAGCCTTGAACTGTGTTGGCTTTTTTGGCACCTGCTGCATACTGCTGGCTCATATTTAAATGGTTGTCCACTAGGACTCCAAGATCCCTCTCACAGTTACTACTATTGAGCAAGGTACCACCTATTCTTGCCTAAATGTAGAACCTTACTCTTTTCACCATTGAATTTCATTTTATTAGATAGTGCCCAATGTTCCAGTTTGTCAAGATCCTTCTGTATCTTAAGCCTCTCTTCTGGAGTGTTGGCTATTCCTGCCAGCTTGGTGTCATCTCCAACTTTGATGAGTTTCCCATTTATTCCCTCATCCAAATCATTGATGAAGATGTTGAAGAGTACTTGGCCTAAAGTACTCTTCCCAAGGAGAACCTTGGGATACTCCACTGCATACTGCCCTCCATTAGATGCAGTTCCATTGAGGACTACATGTTGAGTGTGGTTCCATTTGTGGGTTTCATTCCACCAACTTTCTGTAATAGCAACAATATTGTATCTGCACTCATTTACTTGAATTTCTAAAGACTTTCACTTAACAACCGACACACTAATCTGTTAACAACAGGACTTGGGGGATTGCCATCATCAAGTGGTGCATTCATGTGACATCAGGCTTTATAATTTTTACACATTTTATCTACTTATTAAAATATAAAATACAAAGGAAAATTAAAAGTAGTGGAAAACTAGGGGAAGGAAAAAGGGAAAAAGAGAAGACATGGTAGAAAGGGAAAAAGAAATAAGAGCATTGAGGTTGCAATGTTATTATATTGTATTGTGCTAAAAAGGAAGTCAACATGACATTGTGCTTTATGCCACTAAGGATTGGCAAAATAGTATGAAGAAGATATGTTGGATGTGTTTACCTCATTATTTGTAAAAACAATAAAAGTGGGATAAAAATAAATAAATAAATAAATAAATAAATAAATAAATAAATAAATAAATAAATAAATAAATTCTGGTTCCAACTGTTGTTATATTCGTACTGCTACAAAATGCAATCCAGTTAATATTATTTTGTTTTTTCCAAACAAAAAAGGACCAGATGCCTGTTGGTCACACCATTTTTCTGTGTGAAGGAAATTTGACTGCTAACATAAAGCAAAATACTTTAAAAATATGTTAAGATAAATAAAGGCTTGGAACACATATTATATGTATAGAGAACATATAATCTATCCATCATGGCATTTTATGTCAGAGTAAGCAGAACACCAAAAGGAATAAGGGCATGAAAGAAAATTAATTAGCCAAAAAGATAACAAAAAAAGGAAGCAAATTAAACTTGTGTACATAAACACTATTCAGTAATTTTCTCCATATTTTTCTATTCTTACAAGCCATCCTTACAAACCATCATATCTTCATATTTTATCTTTTTCACTCCTTTTTTAGGGTTTCATGGATTTAACAGAATAACAAAAGAGAATAAAAGAGTTGGAAGGGAACTTGGAGGTCTTCTAGTCCAACCCATTGATCAGGCAGGAAACCCTATACCATTTCAGACAAATGGTTGCCCAATCTCTTCTTTAAAACTTCCAGTGGAGGCAAGTCATTCCACTGATTAATTGTTCTGACTGTCAGGAAAATTCTCCTTAGTTTTAGGTTGTTTGTCTCTTTGATTAGTTTCCATCCATTGTTCTTGTCCTTGTTCTTGCCTTCAGGTGCTTTGGGGAATAGATTAACCCCCTCTTCTTTGTGACAACCACTTAGATATAGGAATACTGTTATCATGCCACCCCTAGTTCTTATTTTCATTAAACGAAACACACCCAATTCCAGCAACTGTTCTTTATATGTTTTAGCCTCCAGTCCCCCACTGGAATTTCATCCAACAGTGGCTTTTTAGGCTTTCCCTTCTTCTCAACACATTTGTTTTTCTTTAGTTTTATTATGTTGTAGTTTATTGTTAGCTGTTTCTTTCATACTACTAATACTGCTAATTCCCTTCTATATTCAGCACACATTCTCTTAGCACCCATTCATTCCTTACCTTATTTATTCTTGTTTTATAACACAAATGTCTAAATCCTGCCATATTTCAATTTAATTTTGTTTCTCCTTGTGTTCCCAATTCACACTTCCAAATGATAGGCTAAACATAAGCATGTTTTAAATACATTCATTTTCACTTCTTTAGACAAATACCTGGTCCTTCAAGTAGAGTGCATAGTATTTACTGCTATTTTTTCCACATCATAAATTTTCTGCATCTATTTTTGAAATGTAGCTTCCTTTCCATGAAGGTACACAAAATCATTCTTTGATCTAGCATTTTGTTATCAATGAATAGTTCACAATTGTTCACTTTTTTTCTTTGTCAAACACAACTGTCTTGATTTATGATACCTTAACTTTCATTGTATACGTGATGCATTATACAATCTATGTAAATTTTTTTGCAAATTATTTGTGTGCTCAGACAGTAATACAGCATAACCTGCAAAATTACAGATACTTTTATATCCATTAGTGACACTTTTTTCACAAGCATTTAACATTCATATATACCAAAATATACATTAAATAACCAATGGAAAATCACATATCTTATCTTATTCCTCGTCGACACTGAACCATTTATTCACACAAATGCTTTATTTCCTGCATATACTTCTTTTATCAAAAAGCAACATTTTATTAACCAACCAGCAGTAAGTGCCATGTTTGCACAAAACATTTCATAATACAAGATTTTTCACACACACATATACATATACAATAAATTTCTTTGCCATGTTCACATGCATCCGAACATCTGCCTTGCATAAAGAATCATTCCCAGATGTTGCTTATCATTATCTCTTAAATCCTTCTGATGAGAAATCTGTCAAACATATTTTCAGGTGCATGTAACAAAGCATCCCCTCTTCCTCCCCCCCACCCCACTCTTCTTTCCTTTCTTTATACATAAGGTACAAGAGGCATTCTTCCAATTGTCAGGGATAGATGTTGCACAAAAATTAAATAAATTGCACCTCATACATAAACCATATCCAGATTTTAATATTTTTGCTATGGTAGCACTAACACCTGCAACCTTTCCATTTTTAATAGCAATAGCAATAGCAGTTAGACTTATATACCATTTCATAGGGCTTTCGGCCCTCTCTAAGTGGTTTACAGAGTCAGCATATTGCCCCCAACAACAATCCGGGTCCTCATTTTACCCACCTCGGGAGGATGGAAGGCTGAGTCAACCCTGAGCCGGTGAGAATTTGAACAGCCGACCTGCAGAACTGCAGTCAGCTGAAGTAGCCTGCAGTGCTGCATTTAACCACTGCACCACCTCGGCATTCTGTCAGCATTTTTTAATTTGAAGCTTAATGTTTGCAGCATTTCAGTTCTACCCATCCATTTAGACTTCCTCTAAAACACTCTTTCCAGCATACCTTCTAGATAATTTCATTTTTTTCTGCTCTTATTTCCATTCACTCTGCTTAAGTTTTTTCATTTGTTTTTCTTTCTGCCCACTTCCAAAACATAAAAAGAAAACATGCTTGTTTTCAGGAAAATCATTATTTGCTTTTTTTGGTCTTAATCATTTCTAGGTTTCTTTAGCTTTGTCCTTTGCATCTATATTTTCATTTTTTTTTAATACATTGCAGAATACCTTCCCCTTTACTTTTTTTTTTTTTTTGTGCTCCGAACCGGCAGTAATACTGGTAGCAACCCACCCATGTCTTGATTCTATTCTTCTGTTAATGCAATGTAGGATTGCATTGGCTGTTTTGGCTGCTGCAGCACACTGCTGGCTCATATTTAAGTGATTATCCACTAGGACTCCAAGGTTCCTCTCACAATTACTGCTATTGAGCAGATTTCACTATTATGTACCTGTGCATTTTGTTTTTCTTGCCTAAGTGTAAAATCTTACTTTTCTTTACATTGAATTTCATTTTGTTAGATAAGGACCAGTCTTCAAGTCTTGGGTGTTGACTATTCCCGCCAGTTAGTGTCATCTGCAAATTTGATGAGTTCAATTCTCTCATTTCAATCATTTATGAAGATGTTGTACTGGCTCTAAAATAGAGTACTCCACTCCTTACTCACTTCCATGTAGATGTAGTTGCATGAAGAACTACACACTGAGTGTGATTTGTGTTTGTTAACAAATCCATCTGGTGGTGATGCTTTTCACCATATTTTTCTATCTTACCAAAAAGTAGGTTGTGGTCTACTTTGACAAATCCAAGTATACTGTGTCCACAGCATTTCGCTGGTCCACTAATTTAGTTACTTTGGCAAAAAATGAAAAACTCTTCAGTTTTAGCCTAAGAGGGCTATGAAAACCTGAGTCTTTCCTGAGGCATTCGGCTATAATGGGAGTTGAACTGGGAAGATGTTTGATCTGGGGGCAAGGATAGTTTGTTTTTAGCATGTTTTTATGGATTCTTGTAATCTGCCTAGAATTATTATATGAAATAGCCATATAAATTCTGTAAATATATAAATGCTTTTTATATTATAGATAATTACAACATGAAAAATATAATTACTTATGCAAATATGGTTCATATTCTATGACTAAATTAAACACAGAGCAAGAACTACTTAGTGATTGTTGGAATATTCCATGGTTTATGTACTTACAAATAGCCAGAAGGATAAAATTAGATCTTAAGAAAAAAGAAGAAACATTAAGGGGAAAATATACAGAATTTGAAACACTCATACAAACCACCAGCACATATTAGGACAATAAACTTTTACTGAGATAAAACACAGAGACAGAACAAACAAAAAATGGTCTGCTAAACTAGATACAAAACTTTAAAGATATAGTTACAATACAACAATGTGGAGAGTTATGAACTAAATCTATAACGTTTACACCATGTTATGATGTAAAGGAAAATTGTCACAAAATGTTTTACAGATAGTGCTCCACTCTGTCGGGAATATCTAAGATAGACAAATTATATGGTAATAAATGTTGTAAATGGCATGAAATTAAACTTTAACTTAATTACTAGTGATTTGTGAGTCAGTTATGCAGTTGCAAGGTTTTTTTTTTTTAAAGAAGGGAAGGAGAGAGATAGTGTGGACTTGAATCAGTCATTAGTGGAAATAAATGCATTCAATTAATTTTAAAATGACTAAATAGAGCTCAGAATTTAAATTTAACAGCTAACTTCTAATAGTTTGTTTAAAATAAAATACTTCTTCCCACAGAATTGCTCCCAAAAATCAGCTTAAAAAGAGCAATGGAAAGAAAATTACTGAAAAGTATAAGATAGCAGCATCTTGATATCAGTTCTAATAAAAACAGAAAAAATGTTTGATTGTTGTGTGTAATCTTTGTCACAGTGAAAATTGCAAATGTGAAAATAGTAATAAGATCCCGGCTTCTCCAGTTCCTTATACTTGATGTAGCTTTTCTAGCAGCCATATTCAATCCCTTCTTGTGTCTTTCTCATCATTTATGCTGTTTATTTGATTGAAGTAAACAAAATGAAGTGAAGAAAGTAGGAAAAAGAGAAATACAGAATACATTACAAGTGTTATATTAAGTATGTAAAGTATTGGGACGTTGAATTACATAAAATTCAAACAGGGTTGAAACATGTCATGTGTTTCTGTTGTAAATGATGTTTCCTTATTCATTCTAAAATACAAATAAATCTATTGTTTTGTTATTTCTTCCTAGATGCCATCTGTTTCATATATTTGTTGAACTATTTATATCCCAGGAATTTTTTTAGAATGTAGAAAGTAGAACAGTTATGATAGTAAAGAGAGTGGCTTTGTGCACTAGGGAAATTTTTGTAGCTTTTGAACTCATAAATATTCATATGTGCACGCAGATTTCACTTAAATCAGATAGGTGAATCTCTGAGCAATTCATGGCTGTACTTGATTTATAGATTGATATGCTATCAAGTATTGTGATAATCTTTTTCATTATTAAATCACAGCTTGGATTAATGCAAATCTTGTGCATATTTCATAAAATAAAACAATCCATCCTCATCCAAACCCTTTCTTGAATCGTATACTTTAATATATACCTTTCATTCATTACAAATCCGTGTTTGAACGCATATGCCAATGTAAGCTTGAAATATCAGTGGCTTACATAATCATAAAAAGAAAATCCATTCATGAATAAAATCTTGGAATACTTTCTAAAACATTCAAGTGGATATTACCTCTTTAATGTTTTCATTTATGTTGAACTAACTGCATTTGTTTTTCTTGCAATACACAAAATATATGCTAAATTCATATATTTTATGGGAAGAGGATTACAAAATGAGATTTTTCTAGCCAAATTTATTCTTCATCCACTTCGTAGTTTTTAAGAAATTGAATCAAGTAATTCAGCAAATATGCTGCATAACTAATAGTGGTAAGTGAAAATTTAAAAACATTACTTAACATGCATTGGGGAACAAGAATCCATTTGCTATTCAAACCAACATTGTGAAATGTTTTTATATAATAATTTGTCAAGTGAAGTGAGAAACCAAAATCTAAAATAATTATTAAAATGTTTATTTATGAAATCATGATATGATTTTAATATGATGATTTTAACATGATCTGAAATACTTATAAAAGACACCACATCAGAATATCTGGCAAAAGAATTCAAAGACACCAAGTAATTTGGATGGGAAAGATGAAGGAGACAGTCAGGAAATAAAATGTTAGTTTATTCACAAACGTCTGTTATCTAAACCCTATAACCTCATCTGAAATAAAAAGATGCAATAGGACTAGAAAAGAAAAAGAAAAGAAAAACAAAAATATTCCACTATGAAAAAAATAAAAGTGACTTTTTTTTACAGAGGTGTAGGGTGAAGGATATGATAAAGTTGAATAAAATTGTGAATTATTTAGAAGAAGCCAGGGCTATCAAACTCACAGCCCATGGGCTGGATGCGTCACACAATGGCCACGCCAACCCCCGGTTTAGTGAAGGGGAAAAAAGTTACAAAACATCATGTAACAACGTGAAACCACGAGTTGGACACCCCTGAAATAAGTGAATTGGAAACAATTGCTTGTCCAGTGTCATATGACAATAAATAAGAGATTTTTAGTGCATATATTATAATATATGTTTATTATAATAAACAAATAATATTGTTAACATATATTAACATAATATATGTTAACAATAGTCAAGTAACATTCTGTGCTACCTCTAAAACAAATGTTTCTCTAGGGTGCAGTTCTTTTATTTATTGTATGGCATATAGTTCTTTTTTTTTAGTCTTGCACTGTTTACTTTTAACATCTGTCACCTTAGCCATTTCATTTTGTGGTGGCACAGTGGTTAGAATACAGTACTGCAGGCTACTTCTGCTGACTACTGGCTGACTGCAGTTTGGCAGTTTGAGTCTCACCAGCTCAAGGTTGACTCAACCTTCCATCCTTCTGAGGTCGGCAAAATGAGAACCAGATTGTTGGGGGAAATATGCTGACTCTGTAAACCACTAAGAGAGGGCTGTAAAGCACCACGGGGTGGTATATAAGTCTAAGTGCTATTGCTACTGCTATTTTGCTAATGGAGAGGACTTACTATGGATTTTATATTAATCTTTAATATTCCTAAAGAGACTGCACATGCAGTCTTCCTAGGAATCTCCAGCGGTTACCATTAAATTGTATGAATACATTATTTATTTATTCATGTCAGAAGGACCACAATTAAAATAAGGCATATTATATTATAACATTTAAAATATAATATACAAGATTAAAATATGTATCAATTAAATGCTCAGAAACTAGCAACATAATTTTTTTCTGTTGTGCTACCATGAGGGCCTCAAGTGTACACTGATCGGTACACAAAGGGCAGGTATACATATGTGTTATTTTCTGCATGTCACCACAATCGCAAAAAATAGAAGCCACTGGATATCCCCATTTGTTCAGAGTGTTCCTGGATCCTGTTGTACCCATGAAGAATATATTTACTGGTTCATGAAGTGTAAATAATGTTACTTGTTTAGCAATAATTGAATTAAAATTAAATCAAAATATAAATTTACACAAATGTAAGTTTTTGCTGATTCTATAAATATGTGGAACATATTGCCATCAATATATCACTTAAATGCCTCAAAAAGGTAGAATATAAATCTAATAAATAAAAATAGAAATAATAAGAACAGTGTGTGCAACAGTGGATCTTCTGAAAATCTTTAACAGCTGGAAGGTAGATATGAACGATAGCCCTTAACTCTGTCATTTGGTACATATTACTAGTGGAATGCTGGAATTTTCAGATGCAGCCTCTAGAGGATGCATATATTTGGTATATATGAATATGTTTTCTATATTTAATAATCTGGTGTAACATTGATGGCATGGCACAAATTCAAACATTTAAACCATGTTAGATTGAACCTATTAAATTGTTCAACCATTAAGACTATCTTCTATACTGGGAAATAGCTGATTGACTTAAGGAGGCTCTATATAGTAAAGTTCACATTATTTATGAGGTATATTGTATATTGTTCTAGATCTTCATATATATCTTATTTAGAAGTGAGAATGGAGTTGCTACAGGCACTGATTTTATACATACTTCTTCCTTTGCTGGCAACTTTAGTACTAGTCAATCTACAAATTCAAGACTTTCAATTCATGTAAGATTTTTTTCTCAGTGCTAGAAGAGACTTATATATCTTTCTAAAACTGTGAACATTAATTTACTTTGGTTTTGCAAAACAACCTGTACTTTTAATTTAAGAAGTTTATTACTACTTTAATCAAAGTTTCCAGTTAACTTCAGTATATGCTATTTCCTTAGCCAATTAATCTGCCTTACTGTCACTTTTTGTATGATGGATATTTGTAATTTATTACTACAGCAGTATAACTGGACATTATCACTACCGTGTACACATCCAATGTTGTTCCCTTTTGTAATGGATCTGGGGTTTCATATTTTCCTGAATCTAAAGCTTAGGGAATAAAGTGCAGTCATTTGATAACATTTTGGTTGTGCTATTTCAAGCCATTATGTCTCCTTGTTACATATGTCTTGTCCCATATTCTGCTTTCTCCCAAAGCCAATGAGATAATAGAGATAATGTTATCTATGCAGTCATAAATATTGACTTATGGTTCAGGTCCAGAACTTGAAAAAAGTATATACTGTGAATCAGCTAGCTAATTATCTTCAATTCTACAGTGTTGTTTTTAGTTAACTTGTTGAAAATATATATTTCTGTGTTTACATTGTACAGTATTGAGAAAATCAATACTATTTAAGCATGTAAACAGACATTTCAGCTCAAGAAATGGAGGAATTATGTGGAACATTTTATTTTTATCTGGCAGAACAAGGATGTCCATAAAATAAATTGTTCTTTCACAGATGTCTTTGCTTTTTGCCAGGGTATTGTACAAAAAATATCAAAATTTCAGAAGAAATGTCTTATTGTAAGCATGCAACCAAGATTTGACTTTTATTTAGCTTCCTTCCCAAATAAATTAATTAATGCTCTCTTTCTTGCTGCATTTAAGAAATGTGAAACAAGTTAACCATATAGTAAAATTACTCTAAGAGTTTTCAGTTTTCCTTCTCCTATCCCCACCTTTTTTTTCTTTTTTGATACTAGCACAATTAAAAGCAGGTGTAATTATTTCAAACAACTGAAGAATTCAACACATATTTAGAATAAAGCCACAGATACAATCAATGGACGGCAAAAATAATTCTACTGTGGGGTTATAATTAAATTTGTTATATTAAAAAATTGACATACTGACAAATGCACATAATGATAAAGACTATGTGAACTTATAGCCACAATGGGGACCAGAATCTTGGTCGTTGAGCAAAGCATCATTAAGCAAGTTGTTACATGACTGCTTTGCTTAATGACTACAATCCCAGCACTCCTGGGTGCACCTGTTGTCATGGGTCATTAAGCAGCTAGAATCCCAAGCAAGGCACATAAGGTGGCTTGGGGAGGGGAGGAAGACCTTGGGAGGCTGAGCATAGGCCATAGATGTCTTTCCACACAGCGACTGGAAATCCTCTTGGCCAAAGCCAAGCATAATTTTTAGCTTCCAAGTGATGAGACACGTGCATGGCCTCCTATGGCCTCCCTATCACCCACAGGCAGCCAGCACTCCTTACTGTACCATATTTCATCTCCACTCTAGTGCTGAAAATTCTGCTTGCAAGTAGGATTTTAAATGCCAAAGCACAGAGGCAGCAGTAAGGTAAGGAACACAGGGCGCCTCGGGAGGTGGGGGGTGGGAGAGACCCTGCAGTTGCCACACACAAGTGTCTCTCTGCTCTGGCTCTTAAAATCCCCCCAAAAATCCTAAGAAAATTTAATCAGAAAGCATTTCTGCAGACAGGCAATATTGAAAATGGTGACGTGCTTGCAGGTGCTTGGCAACCACCCTCCAGACCTTCCGCACAGCCCTCAAGACCTGGCTATCCCGTCAGGCCTGGGGTTAAAGATTATTTAGTCATTTAGTCATTTTATTAAGATTTATAGGCCGCCCTTTTCCCTGAGGGGACTCAGGGCGGCTTACAATCAAAGGGAAGGGGGTGCACTATCAAAGACAAACAATATGTGAACAAAAGAAAGAAAATAATAAAAACACAACTTGCATTCAACAGTCAACACTCAGGCGGGTAAATTGGAAACCTATCCCCAGACCTGATGGGAGAGCCAGGTCTTGAGGGCTGTGCGGAAGGTCTGGATGGTGGTGAGGGTGCGGATCTCGACGGGGAGGTCGTTCCACAGGGTCGGAGCTGCAACAGAAAAGGCTCTCCTCCGTGTAGTCGCCAGTCGACATTGACTGGCAGATGGAGTGCGGAGGAGGCCCAGTCTGTGTGATCTAATCGGTCGAAGGGAGGTGATCGGCAGAAGGCGGTCTCTCAAGTACCCAGATCCAAAGATTATAATCCATCCCCACCCGAATGATGAATGTTGCTCTATTCTTTTAATTATGTATTGTCCTATATGTCATTGTATGTTTCCCCTTCCTATATAAGTTGTAAGCCGCCCTGAGTCCCCTCAGGGAAAAGGGCGGCCTATAAATAAACTTAAACAAACAAACAAACAAACCGGTTGTAAGTATACATGAGTTGCCAAGGGCCCAGGTTACAATCACATGACCATATGTAGTACAGTTTTATAGGTTGTACAAACTGATTCTAGATTAAGAAGGGTTTTTTTGCCTTTGGGAGACAGGCGGTATATAAACATAATATAACATAACATAAATAACTTATAACAATGCAATACAATGATGTCATTTCTACTATTATGCTTTGAAAATGACTCTATGGTCACTTATGGCTTTTGTATCATAATGTGCTTTGGATTGAGCATCTTTTATAAATACTACTTTTAGAGGTATACCGGCTGTGACAAAGCTGCTTGTGATGCATCATAAATCATGGCAAGCAATTCATGAGATGTCTAGCTTCTTCAGCTGAGCTAGACAATGTTTTGAAAATAAGGTTTTACATCCTTTCCACCTAAGGTCCTTGAGAAATTGTGGGATTGCACCTTCCAGAATTTCCAGACTCCTTGACTAGCTGAGCATTCTGACAGTTGCAATCTCATCTTATCTGGAGGGCACCATGTTGAAGAAGGCTTTTTTTGTGATAAGATTAGAGAGTAGAAATGGTCTTTGATGTTATTTATGACCTTCAGTATTTCCACATCTTCATAAGGATCGTGTTTCTCTTAGTGGTTTTTCATGTCTTTGGGAACCCTAAAACTTGCACACAAACACTCAACAGGCGAAATATAAGATACTGTACGTGACCTTATGGGTGATTACTAACATTCTGTGCTGTTCTGTTACCATGTTACCATGTTTCATCTCTAAAAATAAAATGCTTCTGATGTTCTGGTACCTCAGTCTGAATATGCATCTGCCTCAATATTACTTTAAAGTATTGCCATTAATACCAATTGTTTGTAGTGCAATGACTTGAAAGGCCTATATATAAGTCAGAGTGAAATAAAAGAGGTGTTAGTGAACATATGTAATACATTTTTACATTGAAAATTAAATTATATATTGCTAGCAGTTCAGGAAATCCAGATCAGGGCGGAAGAATTCTGGTTATCACCACACGGCACTAAAAGCTTAGACTTTTTAGACTTGGTCATAGGTAGTTTTATGATTCACATTGATTCTAGAGAGCATAATATTGGTTTCATTAGAATAACAAAGATACCTTTGTGTCCCTTGATACTCCCAGATGAATTATTTATCCAGTGATCCAACTTGAACTTATATCTGGAAACAAACAGCTTCTCTTCCAGCTCCTCCATTAAATGGGAAAATCCATCTTGGCCAAGGATACACAATCTGTTTAAAACTTATAATTTTGTTTGTTAGGTGACAATCAAATGACCATCAAGAGTTTGACAGCCTGGTTCTGGAAGCCTGATACTCTAGCCAGCTACATAGGTGAAAGATCCTTTTATTTATATCTTTAAACAAAACAAACCGTTGAACTATTGGCTCAGAAATTTAGATTTAAGAGCAGTACATTTTTTCCCCAGTGATATTTCTCTCTTCTTACTTTTTCAAAATGTTATTTTTCTTTAATTGTATAATCATAGGACTTCTATTTTTTGTTGTTCAAGAATGTTGTTTAAATAAGCATTGATGAGTTTAATGTTGTTTGTGATACATATTAATAATTATGAAGATGCATGATTCTAAATTCCTGCGTAATATATTATTGTTTTGTGAAAATAAAATTAGAGAATTTAATTTAATTAGAAAATTAAATAGTGTAAATGATATTCCAAAAACTTCAATATTCCAAAGTTCCAAGGAATTTTCTTTCAGACTTTTCAAGCTATCATTTATTAAAACTGGCATATGAAGTGTCTAACAGACCCGAAGAATATTAAAGATTTTAAGGACAATAATACAGATTATTTGGGCACAAAATATAATTTGACATTAACAAAAATGAATAGGAGATGTAATGTATAATTAAGAATTATATTGAATAATCTAATCAGTGAATTTTGTATGATATTTGTTTTGTCTTTCCTTGTTAATTTTTTATTTTGGCACACTTCATGTTATATGATTCCAGATTTTAATCTTCCTTTTATTATCTGTATCAAATACAATACCAAGCATACCTACAGAACTATTTTCAGTGTTAATGCTGTTAAAATGCACGTTGCTCCTCCAGAAAACAGCAAGATTTGATTATACACACATATAAAGTATATGTAGATATTTACATAATTATGCACACACATGTGTATACATTTAGATATTACAATTATGTATGACATATATAACAACTGAAAGCTGTTTTGCTTATATTGTCTTCGTAGCCTCAGCATTACATTTGCTTGGCATGTTAATATAGTTTCAGCACATCTTCTTTCCTTTCCTTTCCTATATTCCCAGTATATAAATCCTATGACTCCACTTTTCCACAAACACATTTCATAAAGGAAAGCACACAATATTGTTTGCAAAGAACTGTGTGCAAAAAATGATAAGATAAAAACATTTTTCCTGTGGGCTTGTTTTGAAGAACAGACTTATCTGCTGATAGTGATAACTTTACGGAGTTTTCTTACTCACTTTCCTTCATCTGGCCTGGCTGCAAGAAAACATTTAATTTGTGATGGAAACTAATTCACATAAAACTTCTTTGAGATCAGAAATTTCTAATCTGATTCATATCAGTTTGGGCAATAAAGCATAGGAAATGTAATCTTCTCTGCCTTTAACCTATAATACTATATTTTACAAGTCAATTGATCTTTGCCATGGAAAAGGAAGATATAGGTATTCAATATTATTTGAAAATCAATTAATCCTGTGGGTATAATACAAATTAGATAAAGGATATGTATCTGTTTTGACACAGTGGAAAAATCTGTGGGGTTCTTTTGGTTGTATGAAAATAATTCCACCTCAATAAAAGTAAATGTTTCACTGATTGAACACATGGCAAAAATAGAGACAGAATGGATTAGGAAAAAAGTTTTAACTAAGCTAAAATGGAGATAGACATGGATTTGCAGCTAAACTTAATATTTAATATGTTGGTGCTGTTAAAATAAGTAGAGCCGAAGTGGCGCTGTGGTTAGGGTGCAGTACTACAGGCCACTTCAGCTGACTTATCTGCAGTTCAGCAGTTCTAATCTCACCGGCTCAAGGTTGACTCAGCCTTCCATCCTTCCGAGGTGGGTGAAATGAGGACCCAGACTGTGGGGGCGATATGCTGACTCTGTAAACCGCTTAGGGAGGGCTGAAAGCCCTATGAAGCAGTATATAAGTCTAACTGCTATTGCTATTGCTAAGTAATTCCCTAGACAACTCCTTTTTTGTAATTTGACATTGTCTAATAAATGCAACCACCCACCCACTACCAAGATTGAAAAATTATTGCAGAGCAAACGTGGAATTACATTGTATTAGAGATAACGTTATTTTGTGGTTTCATTTTTTTAAACTAAGAGGTACATCGCTTTTTGATAGTGATATTTTACTCATAGTGTTTCCTGTATTTCAGGTAATACTTTGCCAAATGAACAAAGCCTTCCTTCTTGTTTTCCTAAGAAATAGAAAACAACTATTTTTTTTCTGATAAAACACTAAACTTATTCCATGTAGGAAACAGGAAACTCTGAATAAGAACAGCATTCTCATAATTCTGTAGTACAATTAAAACATTTTGTCACAGCCAATGCCTGACAGAAGAAAATGTTTTTTAATATGAATGTCTTTGTTCTATCTCTTGGTAACTGTAAGTGGCTAATTTAATTGTGGTTAGCTGCTAAGGAGAAAGGGTTAATGCCTTTGGCAAAATCATGTAGGAGGAAAGGCATATAGACCCAGAGATTAATGAACAGGTTTATATGATATTAGTACTCTGCTTCAGATAGAAATATTCCAAAACTTTCAATACAATACTGGTTATTTATAATTATTTGGACTGCTTTAAATGATTTAAAATATCTCTAGTTTAACTGTTTACTGCAGATGGCAAGGATGGACTTGGCAGAAAAATGAATTAATATGTGGGTTTTTTAGATAATTTACTTTGTATATTGTATGCTTTTATATCTATGCAATTGAACAATGATTTTGTTAATTGGTGGGACATAAATGTAGAGAAGAAAAATAAGTTGGTAATTCTTTATTATTATTTTGTAAATTGTAAGTTGAGGAAATATTTTGAATCTTCCTAGAAATAAATGGGGAAACAAATGATGCAGTTCTGT
Source organism: Thamnophis sirtalis (assembly GCF_051295495.1). Lineage (NCBI taxonomy): Eukaryota > Metazoa > Chordata > Lepidosauria > Squamata > Natricidae > Thamnophis > Thamnophis sirtalis. Next base: position 51,420,187 of record NW_028261390.1, on the reverse strand, counting down.
AAAGATGTGGCTCATATAACATGTTAGGCCAGAGTCAAAGTAATCACAGCATGAAGTTGTTTGTTAAATATGTTGAAAAAAGTAAATTATTTTATAACTGATAGTTCTTTTAATTATAGAATATGAATATCTATCAACTAAATATATATATTTAAGCATGGAAAAATATACACTATGTTTTTATATATCTTTTTTGCTTTAAAAATCAATTTAGACTGATGTTTGCAATGTTGCACTATTCTGATATCAATATTTAAATTATTCTTAAGATCATTCACAGATTACAACTTGGTATATATTGCCTAGACTTTTAACCTAGGAAGAAGGAATCAGTTGTAATGAGAACATAATGTTGCACCACTCACTTCAAAATTGGTTTCACAAAAGCTTGAATATATATGGATACCAGTATTAAATACAAAAGTTTGTATTCAGGTAATGATGGGTATACATATTGACTGCAACTCTACAATGGAATTTTTTCATGAGCTATATTCTGAATCGAAGTTGCTTCCTCATCATGCTGTCATGTCATACAATTTTCTTAGATTCTAATACAATTCAATTCAATACAATGCAATACAATAGCAGAGTTGGAAAGGACCTTGGAGGTCTTCTAGTCCAACCCCCTGCTTAGGCAGGAAAGCCTATATCATTTCAGACAAATGGCTATCCAATATTTTCTTAAAGACTTCCAGTGTTGGGGCATTCACAACTTCTGGAAACAAGCTTTTCCACTTATTAATTGTTCTGTCAGGAAATTTTTCCTCAGTTCTTAGTTGCTTTTCTCCTTGATTAGTTTCCACCCATTGCTTCTTGTTCTACACTCAGGTGCCTTGGAGAATAGTTTGCCTCCCTCTTCTTTGTGGCAACCCCTGAGATATTGGAACACTGCTATCATTTCTCCCCTAGTCCTTCTTTTCATTAAACTAGAAATACCCAGTTCCTGCAACCGTTCTTCATATGCTTTAATCTCCAGTCCCCTAATCATCTTTGTTGCTCTTCTCTGCACTCTTTCTAGAGTCTTCACATCTTTTTTGCATTGTGGCGACCAAAACTGAATGCAGTATTCCAAGTGTGGCCTTAAAACAAGGCATTATAAAGTGGTATTAATACTTCACATGATCTTGATTCTATCCCTCTGTTTATGTAGTCTAGAGCTGTGTTGGCTTTTTTGGTAGCTGCTGCACACTGCTGGCTCATATTTAAATGGTTGTTCACTAGGATTCCAAGATTGCTCTCACCATTACTACTATTGAGCAAGGCACCACCTATACTGTATCTGTGCATTTTGTTTTTTGATGTGTATATATGTGTGTAAGGAAGAAAAACTGAGAGAGCGCATGCAGCTTTTACTAGCAAGTATTCCACCCATGATTCCTTTCTGAAGAAAAAAGCAGATTTTCCACATTAGGATTTATAGAGATTTTAGAAGACTCTACTGCAGAGAGCTGAATTAGGCATGCATGCTTCTATTTTACTATTTGAAATTTACATGTTATAAGTTATATTACACACTACTAAATCTGCAACATATGTTTTAAATGAGTTACATATCTATTTTTCCACCCTGTTTAATTCCCCAGATCTCTACAGGACTTTCAGTACAAGACTTGTGATATAAAACTGCCATAAACATTTCTCAAATTAAACTGGTTTTATATATCCAACCACTATTATTGTCAACACATAAACAAAAAAGTAATTAAACAAATGGAAAATCTAAGTAGGAAAAAGAGAAGATGACAAATAGAAACATTACAATATTCTTTTAAAAAGACCACAGTATGTCTACATTATCATATGGCTTACCTTACTTTGTCATAAATTCCATGTTTTATTCATATAAAACACAAAAAAGCACAATAAAAATAAACAAACAATAAACAATAATTATTAACTGTATTTATATGTGAACCTTCCCATCCAAAGAGCCTAAAACAGTACAGAACATAACCAAAATGCTACATTGCCACTAAACAGCTAAAATTCTCAGTTTTAATATTAATCTGGTATAAACAGATTAATATTAAACTGATTTCAAGACCATAAAATACCAGGGCTGTGCTACACCCCAAAATCCTGGGAATGGATGATGATGATGATGATGATGATGATGATGATGATGATGATGCAAATCCTTGTGAGTATTCCATAGCTGTTATATTAACACCAAAAAGAATGCATCTGGGAATATATCACTATGGGATAGTGCTGGAATGATTAATTACAATGTTTTCCATTTTACTTTCTATATTATTTATGGCACTCCATCAGGTCTAGTTTACTAACTATATTTCTTACCTATGTTACTGATTTAGTTTGGTTTTGTTTGATCTGTAGACTATTGACATAATACTAAACTGTTTTCAAAGAAAAACCAATTGTACTTTTTTTTTCATTGCCCTAAATCAGAACCAACTTTGCTGAACAAATCAGGAAGTATACCACAGCGGCTAAAATAAAATACCTGGAACAGGTAACCCAAAGTATAGTTCTTGGGACCTTACTCATTTACACACACATATTTCTCCATATCACATTTAACTTGTATGTTGCAATACCTATGACCATATGCAGTTTCCAGTGTGCTAACTCCTTTAAGGACTTGGCAGAACTTTGAAGGACTATTTCAATTTGACAGAATTTGACTGAAGTGCAAAGTGAAAATGCCAAACTGAACTTATGTTTGAATTTGAGTGACCACTCTTAAATCCATATGCAAGCAGAAAGGCCCCTTTCCGCCAGATTGAAGGACTAACCAAAGACTAACTAAATTACCACCATCTGCTTCGACACTCACAATCGAGTTGACATAAAGCACTGCCTTGAACTGGATTCCTATGATAAACAGAGTAGAAAAGCAAATGACAGGCAGGATAGGAAAACTACTATTTATTATATATTGCACTATTAACCATAAAGCTTATGCATATGTTAATTTTCTCAAAGGGAGAACATTTTTTTAAAATGAACTTTTCATTAATTTCTGAGGCCAAGTGAAAGCTTAGTAAGCAATGACTTACTAATTGTAACTTTGAATTTACAGGTTTTCAATTATTAATTTAACAGTCATATCCTTATCATTTGGAAAAGTTATATGTTTCTTGCCAAATAGCAGTAGTCCTAAGGTAGCAATATTTTAATTTGTGGATGTTACTCTTATCAAGAACCACAGGATTATCAATTGCTAGAAAATGTTGGATCTATCAAGAAAATTAAACAAAACACATTTATTTATTTCATGAATGTCAAATATGCTATTATCTTTCAATGTGCCTGGCTTTGAATGATGCAGACATTTGGTATTTATTAAGGTAGTTTTTCTTAACTGTTATGGAGCCAAAAAGCTTCCTTGGATGTGGACCTACACCTCATGGCTGTGCCAACAGGGCCCACATAAATAGACCCAATGAAAATATTTGGTCTGTTGCTTGTGGATAACCTATTGCGCTGGTCTGCAGCTGTTGATAGGATATGAATGTTATAAGTGGGGCCAGATAATCAAAAGCAAAAAATGATGATATTTGATTTTTATTGGTTTCAGAGATTCGCTTTTAGATTCCATTAATAACTGGCCCTAGTTTTTATAGGGCTTGAATCTTACATGCTTTTGGTCATTCATGGTTCTCTTTTTCTGGTTTTCAGCCAGAAATGACTTATTTTTATTTACATGTTGCATTCTGAGAATGAACAAATATTTTCTTAGTAGGTTGTTGTTTTACAAAGCAATGTGTTTCCTGACTATAAATGCCCAAAAATGCAAGAGATTTTATATGATTGTAAACTATATTTGGCTTCAAAACTACTGAAATTGAAACATGTTGCTTGGCAAAAGTTTGCTTTTACTACACTAATCCTTCAGCACAATTGATGTTAATAGATAGAGACAATTGAGGACAGAGAAGTATCTCTTTACTTTTATAAATCCAAATATGACTTAAATGGCAAGGAGATCAATTCTGAAGCAGAAATCTACAGGCCAAGGCCATTCAAAAATTAAGGAATTATCATGGCTCCATCTGAGCCCAGATCTGAGGAGGGGGAGATGGAGCCGGGGCCAACAGAAGGGGAGGGTGCAATTCCTATGGCTCATGAGGAATGACCAGGGGGCTAGAGATGAGGCAGTTTGGGGCCCCTTGGACTTCAGAAGAGTAGGCAGAGGGGAAGAAAGAGAGTGTGTAGGCTGACTGAAGAAGGGGGAAGGGGATGGAAAGCACAGGCAGTGGAGCAGAGGGGGAGGAACTCTGGAGACCAGCAAATGCTTCTCCCACATGATCCTCGAGTGGAAAAATGGAGAGAAGTCAAAGTCAGTGCAGGGTGAACTGACTACTCAGCCAACAGGAGGGTGCCTCGCCCCTCCTCCTCAGGATCACCTGGAGAGTAGCATTTAAGGACACGCCATGGGGAGGGACTTTTGTTGGAAGCAAGTGTTGTATTTCATGGCAACACATTCCACTGCTCCAAGAACTTTGCTCCAGAATAGTTGCTGGTGTGGAATGAGGTTTGATCCTTTACTTTGATATTCATTGTGAACTTTATCAAATTTGATGTCCTGTCTTGCTCCGAGAGCGATGGTGCTCCTGTGGACTTTCACTGCTAGGAAGTTGCACGAAACTTGTGTGGGCGTGTGTGTTTTCTCCCGTAGTAACCTGTAGGCAGAGACTTTGGAGAATGGACTGGAACTTGCTGGATTGTGGGGATAGTGGGGAATGGTGGTTGAATAAAGATTGTCAAGCTCCCGCCTAGTGTGTTGCTTGCGCACCAACCCTGGGCCCTGACAGGAATCTTGTATCTTATTAAAAGACATCTTTTAAATCTATGAACAGTAATTAAAATATAGTGCTTTAAGAAAGAAAAGAAGATAACAAGGAAGGAGGAAGAATAAAAGGAGAAAGTGAAGGAAGAAATTATGAATATTATAGTAAAGAGGCTGAAAATTAATATTTCCAGTTCAATATAGAACTACCAATGAAAATGATAGAAGTGTAGAGTGAGCTTCTTTTCCATAGTTATAGCTAGTTATCACTGCTTTTGCTGCCTAAAATTTCACAGGCATTACTTTTGTGATAATTGCTTCTAATATTTATTAGATGACCATTGATTAGTAGGTGAAAAATCACACAAATGAGGTAATTTAAACTCATCTTCTATCTCAACCACTGATTACTTATCTGATTATCAGTTCAGGCTCTGGATATACTTTGCATTGTGTAATTTAAGATTTTTGGATATGCAACATAAATTATTCGAATGCCATATCTCAGTAGTATGGCAGAATTTAGTAAGATAAGGTAGTCTGTCAACCATCCTGAACCGTTCAGTCATCTAGCAAAAAAAAAGACTCCTGGCCATTAGTTTTGCCAAGAAAATACTTTACTGAAGCTTAAATAGTTACATTTGGATAGATGATATGCAGTCATGACATTAGATAACATTTATCATTGAAAATTAAGCATTCTTCTTCTTCTTCTCCTCTTCTTTCCCTTCTCCCTAACCTCCAGGCATTTTTAATATTTTTTTTCTTCTCAAGCACATTAAATTAAACCACAATTAAAAATCTTGGGACCCACATTCAATATTTTGGGAAGCATAACATTCTCTGGAGATTTGTTAAAGAAATCAAAATATTATATTGTATATATTATGATCCTGCATCCTTAAAGTAAAATTTAAAATATAAATTTTAAATTGTCAAGTTATAAAATTATAAAGCTGTTGAGTCAACTGATGTTGTATCGCCACTGCCATCTAACAATAGGTGGCAGCACTCCTTATGAATTTATTGGCGTCTGATAACAATACTTTGCCATCTCATTGATGCTATATGGTACTTTCATAAATCTTTATAGTAAGCGTGGTAAAGGAGAATATGCTTGTTTGTTTCTGCAGAATTATATGGACATAGTATTTCATATATATATATATATGTGTGTGTGTGTGTGTGTTTTATTTGTGCTGATAAATAAATTTATTTATTTATTTATTTATCAGCACAAAAAAAAAAAACACAAATATAACAAAAAGGCAACAGTAAAAATATTGGGTTTCTGTCATGATGGACTCTTGTGACGAGCCGATTGACAGATGTTGGAAGCAGTTAGCTTCCTCCCATAATTGGGGCTTACCAGGGGTTGTGACACTAATATATACCTTCTTCCCTGGCTTCAGCTGATAAGGAGGAGACCTGTGGCTTGATGGCTAAGACGTTTGCCTAAGATGCAATACAGCACAGGTTCGAATCCCAGTAAGGGTATGGCTAGCTGATGAGAGCTAAATAGCTTGAAATAGATCTATACTAGTCTCCCTTTATTTATTTATCAGCACAAATTAAAAAACCCCACAAATATAACAAAAAGGCAACAGTAAAAATATTGGGTTTCTGTCATGATGGACTCTTGTGATGAGCCGATTGACAGATGTTGGAAGCAGTTAGCTTCCTCCCATAATTGGGGCTTACCAGGGGTTGTGACACACACACACACACACACACACACACACACACACAGTTTATATTATCTGTCATAGTGAAATGCACAAGTCATTGTTGTATAAAGTTGTATAATTCATGCAGTAATTCATCCCAAAAAGCCTTAAATATACCAAGGTGCACATTTAATCAAACTTTAGTTATATATTCCTCATAAGATAAGTAAACCTAGATTGCATTTTGATCATTGGTTGTTTCCACTACTATTTGGATATTAGGTTTCTGCTGAAACTACTTGCTTTGAAAGATTTAGTCTGTGTGCAACATGGAAAAAAGAGAGAGAACATCCTCCTTTTGCTTTGGCATATAGTTGGCTCTGCCCTGGGACTTAAGTAGAAGCAGCTGTATGCATTGATGCTATTTTGGTAAAAATGAGACGGCAGTAATGGCAATTCCTCAATGCAGCTTAAGCTACTACTTGTGTCCTGTGCTGATCCTGGTTACGTCATTAGGCAACTTCAGAAATTCTAGTCCAGATTACAGTGACTGGCAACAGGGTCAGCCTGGTGCTCAGGCTAGACTCCATTGTTGTTGTTTCCAGCCATGCAGGGAGAATAAACCTCACTCCTATATAGGTTGATCTGACAGTTTTCCTTTTAGGAATGATTCCCTTATTACTGTTATATATTTCCATTGATTTCTCAGATATTTTCGTATCTTAATGCCTTACCATCCCCCTTCATCTAGTTTAGTTTGCTACTAAGGCAGATCCTTTCTTGTTTCCTCTTCCCTGTATAGTACTATTATAGCTCCAATGTTATAATAGTTCTATACAGTAATCAAAGCAATAGATTATTCCTATTCCTACCTTGGACCATGGAAAGTTTGTAGCAGTGCATATAAAGAAAGTTGTGTAGTTGCTTTCAATTACTAAATTAAATATGTTAACAAAACAAAATGGGGGTGGCAGAGGGGAGGGAACCATTTCAGTACTGTGTGAGAGGGCATGGAAAGTAAAGAGAACATTCTTCACCCAGTCTGGCCAGAAACTGAAAGGATACAAACTGAGAGATGAAATGTTTCAATGCAACACTGGTTTCTAGGATGAAAATAAATGGGTCATCACTGAGTATCTGTAGAATTATATCTTCCTTGGGGGGAAAATCAATGAGCAATTGCTAACTAATGGAGACCCCCAAACCTTGGGATGAATTTCCTACATGGGGCAATGACCAGTTATTGGAGAGATGGAACACGCCAGACCTAGCAGCCAATGTTGCTGCTTATAAGAATGGGGAAATGGACACCAGCCATTCTAAAGGTCTTAAGGCAGCATTGGACAGAACACAGCAATTTTGAACTGAATGGGGAAATAATAAGTACAGAGTGCATTTGTATTAAGTTGGGAATGTCCCATATATATGATGCAGGGAACTGAATATCAAACTGTAGAGTAATTGATTATTATAGTGCAAAAGAACGGGCTAATTGGTTGGAATTCTGAGCATAAACCTTCCATAGTATAAAAGTTTATTGCATGTTCTACCTATTATGATATGGCTCCTTATATCTCACATGTATTGGGAGAAGAAGGGAAACTTAATTTAGAGAAATAGATAAATAACATTTTAGAGCTATTTATAATGTTCATGATTGCAAATCAGCAGTCAGCAAGAACCTAAGGGAAAAATATAAAATTTAGCAAAACTATCTGACCACTTAATAATGAACCCTATTGCTAATATGAAGCAGCTGTGGGAATTGGATAAGATGCTCATATTGTTGACAAGCCATAAGGGAGCTGATATATAGAAAATATAAAGACCTATTCAACTCTGAAAAAGATTTTTTGGTTTGCTGTCTGATATTATTTCTTAAACTTATATTACTGGGTAATATTGCTGCCATTGTTACAGAAAGCTATTTATGCACTGGCTGAATTTTTTTGAAAGGCAATGTACATTCCATAACATCCAAAATTCCCTGTGAAATTTATGGCAAAAGGTAAAAGGCTGTTCAGTGTAATATTTGTATACAAAGGATATTGATTTGTGTAATATACACACATATGCTTGCACATCTTATTATACATTGCCATATAAATTCTCTCTTATCTTGCTTGCATTCTGAATGATATATTACAATGCTTATGTAGTGATTAGCAGTTATACCCTGTGCTTTTACTATTTTATTTTAAACTCTTTATTTTAAACTCTTCTTAATGATCACATACAGAGTCTGCGTTCAGTAAATATCTCTTCACTATTTAAAACCTTTTTGTTCTTCAATTATTTTTTAATGTAAATCATAGAATTGGGTTCTTAATTCAGATTCTTTCTCAGTTATGTCAATGATATTATGATCCAAGGTAACTCTACAATATGGCTTGCTGAAATTTAAAAAAAACATATACGTCAGGACTGTACTACCAAATTGCAAGAGCGAACTCAGATGATTTAAATCTCTTTATTGTTCCATACCCACAATATGGAGAACTTTGTTTTCACACTGTCATTGATATATGGGATTCTTCTGTATGTGTAAAAAAACATTCCGTCATGGTGGACACAGAGATGCCTGTTTACTACAAATGTATGATAAAGCTATATGTTAGGTGGCATTGATTTTTTATTTATGTATGTTTTTCAGTACAATTCATTCCTAAAAGATTGTGGGGTTCTTCATTTAGCTAGTCCAAAATAAAATAAACCAAGAAAGAAGAAAAACAATTGATTTTTTTTTGTCTTAATTTCCATCTAAAGATTACTCCAAATACACATATATCAAGTATACAGTTAGTCCTTGGCTTACCATAGTTTGTTTAGTGACTGTTCAAAGTTACAGCGGAAGTGAAAAATATGACTTATGACCATTTTTCACAGTTATAACTTTTGCCGCATACCCATCAGGGGTGGGTTCAGCTGCTATGCACCAGTACGAATGTACCGGTTGGTGAAATTTTGCATGCCTTCCCATATCTGTTCTTCTGGAGGCCCCATACTGGAACACTCCTTCCCCTGGCCTGCCCCCCCGTTTGCTCCCCCACCTGCCCGGTCACCGCTCGCTCACTTGCCCCACCTGTCCGCACCATGCTTGCCCCATCTGCCTACAAGCACGCCGTTCACTGACTTGCTGGTTCGCCGATCGCTGACTGGGTTGTCCCTGTGTCCCTCCAGTCCATCTTACCTACTGCCTGGTCACCTGCCTGCTGCCTGTATCCATCACACCAAAGAGCTGCTGATTCTGCCTGCTGGTAAGTGACTCAGGTTTTTTTCTTTATGCTTTTAATGTTTTTTAAAGGATATTTTATTTATTGTTTATAGAATATGGTTTTTAAAAATGGTTTTTAGGGAATGGTTTTTTTAATTGTTTATAGAATGTGGTTTTTTTATTTATTGTTTATAGAATATGTTTTTTTTAATTGTTTTTAGATAATGGTTTTTTATTTGTTTATAGAATGTGGTTTTTAAAAAATGGTTTTTAGGGAATTTTTTATTTATTTATAGAATATATATTTTTAATTGTTTTTAAGAGAATGGTTATTTATTCATTGTTTTCAGAAAATGTTTATTACAAGAAATTTATTGTTTTTTTGAAATGTTTTCTTTGTGATGCAATATGTTGCTTTTAAGTGTGCAGGTTGGTGCATCATTTGCATGATTTTGTGTGTTTCTGTAGTGAATTCACTACAGAAATAAACACAAAATCGCGCAAAGCTGCCTTCCACCAACCTGTCCATATAAAAGCAGCTTTTCTGTGGGCAGGCCAGGTTGGTGCAAGGCAGCTTCGCAAGACTTTGTATTTATTTCTGTAGTGAATTCACTACAGAAACACACAATCTCGCAAACCATGCACCAACCTGCCCATATAAAAGCAGCCACTTGTGTTTGCTTTTATATGGGCAGGCCAGGTTGGTGCAAGGAAGTTTTGAGAGGTTTGTGTGTTTCTGTGTGATACCTGGTTGTTGAGGTAATTGTGAGGTGGTTGCTTTTTGCAGCAATAACCTTTTATGTGACTCCATGGGTGTTTTCATATGTTGAGTTGTGTGCTGCTTTGTGAGCTCCTGCAGTTTGATATGTTTTGATGATTTCTAATTGCCCTGCTTCTGTTTTCCTGTTTTCATGGGTTAATTTTGGTCCCAGATCTTTTGTCTTTCCTATCCTGGTGGTTAGTTCTGCCAGAAACAGGAAAGGGGAGTTCCAGGTGAGCTATTTTTAGCCTTTGTCTTAATGGGTTGTACTTAAAATTTACCTTTCAGCTGGTGTTTTTGTCTGGTCGTTTCTGGTTCTGTGAGCTTTCTGGAACTGTCCTTTATAATTCCCCACAATGCCGTGATGGTTTTTATTCCAGTGGCTTTGTATTTCCTGTCCTTAGGGTTAGGGGAAAAATTGTTTCATCTGCAGTCTTTTGGGGGAAAACTTATTATTTTGGTATTTTCCTGGTGCTGTCATAGTTTGTGTGTGTGTGTGTGTGTGTGTGTGTGTAATGTCCCGTATTTATCTTACACGTTAATAATGGTCAGGTACTAATAATATTTCCTTATACATTTTAGTGACCTTTCTTTACATAATTAGTGTTTTCTTTCATACTTTTAGATTTCTAATTTCTGTTTCTTTTTTTAAAAATAGAATTTATTTTTATTTTCAAAACAAACATGACACATAAAATCTCCCTTCTTTATATACTGTAGAAAGTGTATCATTTGGTTACAAATGGTTTTCGTGCATCTCTTCCACAGTCAGCAAGCATAATTCATATTAACTCAAGGATTTTAACTCAGATATTTATACATGTTACCCTTATACCTCCATTTTTATTTGTCTATAATTATTTAAATGTCATTCATCATAAAATATACCAAGATTTAATACATAACCACATACTGGCATTTCATTTAATATTTCTAAAATTTTCCAATAACACTGAATCCTTATGTCCTATTCTAGCTAAACATCCATAATATTTAATAACAAACTTTTCTAATCCTCCTTTCCAAATTGCTGTTGGCAATTTTCATCTAATTTCCTTATATTATACTCATACATATATATATAGGTTGTCATCATTATCCCTCCTTTATTTTACTATATCCTGTATCATAGCATTTTCCCCTAATAATCAAAACTTAACTGTATCTAACTTAGTTCTTTTTTATTAACCTTTACATATAATCCAAAAAGATTTCTAATCTTTCTTTCATGGGTACCATTCAATATTCATATCCAATTATTACTTATCATAACACTACACATTGTATACATTATTATCATTATGAATTATTTCTTTAACTTTATCTATTATCACTAAATTTCACTAAGTTTAACTAGTATTAAGTTATAGTCTTCCATCTATCAACCTGTATCGTTCCAATAACAAAACAATCTCATATCTTCTGCCATTTGTGATACCAATCTTCTAGTCATCTTCTTGATCAACATTGTATGGACTTTTCTTAGCAACTCCTTGCTTATCCTTCATATAATCTTGATGTCCTCTTTCTGTTTCCTTATTCAGTTTGTCTTTGATTGTCAGCAGTGTCATCAAAACTTTTGCTAGTGGAATTTCTTTCTTTAAGTCCATAGGTTCTTTAATTTTATCTTCTTCTATATCTTGACCTTTAAAATAGATTTCCTCTCCATTTAATTCCTCTTTCTGTATTCCATTCTTTCCATTTTCAGGAACAAACCAATTACCATAGATATCAGCAGGTTTAGTCTCTTTATATTCATTTTCCACTTCGGTGTTTTGAGTTTCAATCACCCCATTTTGCATTTGATGAACATTTTCAATTTTTTCATCATATTTTCTTGTTATGTGCTCTAGGTATTCCAGTTTTTTGTCTACTATATTTGATAATTTCTGTAGTTCTGAAAAAATATTTTGCAAAGTCAAGACCTTTATTTTTTCTTGGGATTGTGTCATTCTGACAAACACAGCTATTATAGCTTGAAAGATCAACAAAATTAAAACATAGATTCACAAAGAACGCTGCTCTCACTTCTCTCTGGTCGAAAACATACTTCAAAGGGACATCTGTGTGCTCTTATCCATCTGTAGCCAAACAGTAAAGCTTTGTGGTGTGAAGTCAAAGCAATCCGGGAAAGAAAAAAAATGTTCCATTTTGAATACACAAAACTCCGATCAACAATACCTCACAGCCTCTGAAGTGGAGAGTTTCTTTTTGTATCTTTTTTGTATATCAAATTAGAAAAAGAGGTCCAATCTTTAAACGAATTAGAAAAATACCCACAGGTATTTTAGGAACAGGAACAGGAACAGGAAAACTTTAGTCTGTAAATTACAGAGTCACAAAGAGAAGGTAGAAGAAGAAAACTTAATCCATCCATTTCAAAAGGTTTGCATAGATTCGATCCATGTAAATAATATTTAAAAAGTAAGATAACCACTGTCCAAAACCATTCCAAATTCAATTCCACTGCTTGATTCTTCTATTCTTTAATTTAAATTGGTTTTTGAGTTTTTATAGGCAGTCTCTTTTTTAAAACAATGAAAATTCCTTACCAGCTGGAAACACTTTCTCTTCCTTTTTGGAGCCACCTCGACTTTGTCACCCTTGGCTGGATTTTTTGTCACCAGCTTGAAGAACTTCTCTTGCTTCTTTTGAGGATTTTGCAATATCCCCATGATCAGCAAGACGTATTCTTCCTGTTCACTGTCTCTTTGGGACAGTTTAGGTCCATTTGAACCACCCAGTGGCAAAAGTGTTGGTGGTCTCAGAGCATTGAGACTACACAACCTTCTCATTGCGACATTGGCTCCTCCCTCCTCTAATTTCTGTTTCTGTTAGTTAGCCATTGATAAAACAAATCCCACGTGAAAAAGTACTTTAAGCCTCTTGATTTTAATTGTCAATTTATTCATTCCTGTACATTCTAATATTTATTCATTTTCATATCTTGTTTTTCCACTGTTGTGCAAACACAATTCCAGCAGCTGCTAACACTTTTGACATACAGCAGAAAATGTTGGGTGGAAACTGCAGTTGCAATAGGTGGGGTACAACGGAATGATATGAAGCATTCCTGCTTTTAAGAGATGCTCAATTGCCCATATTCACAAGTTGGCTATGTCGATCAGCCATAACTGCTGGAAATTGCTGCATTGTAGAAAACATTCATAATAAAAAAGTCATCTTTCAGGGAAGAAGGATTCCCTGGCCATCTCTTCAACAAAAGGATTTTGAAAGTTTTCTAACAAGCTGCAGAATATACGTTTGCTATCTTATTTCTCTACAACTCTAAAACTTTAGATGCAGTTGCAAAGAAAGGAAGGAAGAGAAGAAACTAAATGGTAATGACCCACAGATGCACATGGACATCTCTTGTTATGTAATGTATCAGCATATTTGATTGCTAGTTAATGGTGTGCTAAAGATTTTAATTATATTTTAGCTCATATGTGATGTGATTGAAGATTTTTTTCCCGTCACAATGTGATCATATTTCTCTAGATGGGTGAAGTGGGGGAGGAATGAAATTTTCTACACTTACATTTAGAGATGCATTACATGATACTTTAGGCATTTATGATGCAGAGAGGTAAAAAAAAGAATATAAAAAAGAATATTATACTTTGTCTAAAAAAGCTAATTCACATTTATTTGTATCTGTTTCCTTTTTGTCCACTGATGTTTTAAGCTACAGATTTCAAAGTAGGTTGTAGAATGCCAAAGTCATTTTTGAAAAAAGAAGAAAGGGGGTGGGGAAGCCAAACATATAAAGAAGCTTTGTGAGAAAGGAATCATAAACTTCCAGGATATCTACATTTAGGATCCCCTATACTGGCTGGTCCTTCATCACAGAGGGTGGTCTTGCTGGAACTAAGTTTTTTTTTAAAAAAAAGATGTACAAAAATTAAATTATGATTTGACCTTCCATCATTATGTGCCACACAACTAATTAAAGCATACATTGACAGTGTAGACTTAATGTGCTCCAGTGCATGAGTCACTCCCTTTAAAAAAGAATAAGTGATTTGTATGAGCTTCTGAGGAGTGGAGGATGTTTTTCAAGATGACCAATTGCTGTCACTGCTGTGTTAAATTGCAGGCCTGAACTTGGGATAGAAAGAGACGGGCTTATCATGAACCAGAAAAACAGCAGCACTGCAGCTGATAGCTGTGACTTATGGCCTTGTTTCCAAACTTATGACTCAGTGCAAGCAGCCAAGCCTTCTCAGCCTTCTCCAAGCATTCTCAGCCAGCTCATTCCAAGCCTGCCATTAGGAGCTCTAATGTTCAGCTTGCGTGCCATTGTCTGATTATATCAAGGAAACAAGATGTGCACACACACACATATACAAACACACAGAGTAAATTTTCATTCACTGGAGAGAGAAAGTTCTCTGAGATAGTGGTATAAATGGTGCTGGTGAAGCAGCATACGTAAGCATTATAATAGCTAAGATTTGTGTGTGTGTTTGTACGTATCTCATCTTCTGCAGTATCAGAAAATACTTCTCTTACAGGAGAAGAAAAAAAATGGAAACTAAGAGTAAAGCTGTAGGAATGTACAGCTTCTTCGAGGAAAGCTACTTTCAGCATAACATTATTCTTAGCCAAGGGATCGTACAATCATTCTAGGATGTTATTTAGGAAAATATATACTGGTCCCTAACCATAATAAAATTTTTATTTTATTTGGAAGGATAGTATATTGATATAGAATAAGCAATTAGCATGCTTACAATGGTTAAGTTCTGGGTCACCAGTTAATAATAGAAGAATAATGTGCTTTTTCACATTGGTATGTCGACATTTGGCTTATTATAGTAATGTTTAAGTCCATTTTGAGGAATCAGGGAGCATCAAAATCAATCAATTTATGAGAATAACAAAATTCATATTTTTTTCTTTGTTCTGCATTTGAGATATAAATATTTGATTAATTGATTAATAAATATTTGATTAATTGATCAATTTGAGCCATCAGGTTGATGCTGGCTCTTAGTAACAACATAAATAGATTTTCTTTAAGAGGAAGTGAGTGGTATGTTTTGCAGGAATTCAGTCAATTGAGTTTAGCCTTGATTAGCATCTGCCAAAGGACCTTTAAACAGAAACAGCATGATGGGTTACAAATCTAATAAATAGATAAATAATCTTATAACAAATATTGCTTCAGGGTATATTCTGGAGGTGAAATGACTTTTGACGTTATAACAGAAGGAAATGACATAAAGAAATTAAGACTGAAAACCTCCCACACTTCTGCTTTTAATCTGATCTCTGTCAAGATTCTGATCTTGCATAGGAAGCATCTCTGTCCTGGCTTATTGACTTTAAAAGTTACTAAGTAACATACAAACCTCTCTTATGGCAAATCAGATATTCTAGAATTCTACAGGGATCAAATAAAGTGTATTGGCTATCCACATACATATAATATGTAGACAGAATATTACTAATATACAATCTTTTCCAGAAGAAATATTTTTTTGCTTTTTGAAAAAGTTTGATATTTTCTTGTCTAATAATATTTGGGAATTAATTGGGACCTCTCTGGAAAAATATTCCTATTCATGCCAGCAAATTTTTAGATAAAGCTCTTAGAAAGATACAGATCTTTGCTATGCCTAGACCATTAAACTAGCCTATAACTTTTTTCTCTTCTTTTTTAAAAAAAATTAAAGCTATTGAAAATAAGGAGGCATTGTATGCACCTTTCATTTATTAGTTTCTTTTTGTTTTTGGCAGTAATATCTGCTTCTAAGAAAAGAACATATAAAATAGAACAATCTTGTGTGAAGAGATTTTCAAGTACTCAGTATGGTTAACAACTATGTAATAAAAAAGATTAATCTTCCTGTGAATATACTAGAACAAACAATATATTTTTATTTAATCAGGTAATCTGCAAAACAGTACTGTTTACCTTAGCCTAGTGTAATACAAATCTTAAACAAAACTTTAAAGAAAAATTTAAAATATAAAATTATATATTTATATAAGACCCTTTGAAAGATTTTACTGTATTCATCAGGTGAATTGTTATGGCTTTTAAAGATGATATATAAATTTTATTTTAAACATTTTTTAAAATATATGAGGGTGCTTAGTATATGGATTTTGAAAAGTTAACAATGGATTGAAGAGCCAGAAAGATTTGAAATTCTAGTTTTGAATTATTTAAAATATTTTTTCTTTCTTTCTTTCTTTCTTTTTCTCTTTCTTTCTTTTTCTCTTTCTTTCTTTTTCTCTTTCTTTCTTCTTTCTTTCTTTCTTTCTTTCTTTCTTTCTTTCTAAAATTGATTTGCCACCCATCTATCCCCTAGATGGGGGAGAGTGGCAGAGAGAGTAACAGCTACCCGGACCAGAGGGGGTGCAGACAGATAAGAGTGTGTTTGGAAGGACCAGGAAGAGAAGGAGGGATGCCTCAAGAGGACTTCACTAAGACAGCTTGACTCAGTCAGCTCCAACGAAAGATGGAAGGAGGAGCAAGGCCAGCACAGCTTCTGGCGTTGCAGGGGAGAGGCTGTGGGGATGGCAGGTGGCCAGCATGGCTCTGGTGTTGCGGGGGGCATTGCAGGTAAATGGCAAGAGTGGCACAGCTTCTGTGATTGCAGCGGGCGTGGAGGGAGGCCACAGGCAAATATCAAGACCAGTATGACATCTGGTGTTGTGGGGGAGATATGGCAGGCAAACAGAAAGGCCAACACAGTTTCTGCAATTGTAGGCAGCATGGAGGGTGCAGGTGAACAGCAGTGCCGGTGTGGCTTCTGCAATTACAGGGGGGACCAGTGGTGGGTTGCAGGCAGTACTCCCCAGTACAGGCATACAGGAGCCTGTGTGGAGCACCAGGTACCATTCCAGTACAGTGCTCCAGAGGGCCCACCTGCCCGCCTGAGCTCCTTACCTGTCTATTAAGCCTTTGGCACTTCAGCGCACGGCATGGCACGTACAGTGCCTGTGCGATACTCCGCCGAGTGTCTGGAGCGTCGTGGAGGCTTGCAGAGACGTCACAGGCAGGTATGATGCATGCACGTGCCATGCGCGTGTGCGCTGCGTGCATCCATGTGGGTGATGCTGGGCCCGTTCCAACCGGTTGGGGGGGACGCAGCATGCAAATGAAAGTGGTGCACATCTTCGGGGAGCCCTGCCATTGCCACTCTGGCCTGATGGTTAATGGGCAGTATGGCTGCCTCCAAGCCACACATCTGTTTGCCTGCTGCACCAGTCGCTCTGCAATACCAGGAACCACACTGGCCTTGCTGTTTGCCTGAGCCCTCCCCCATGTCCTTGTAATTGCAGAAGCCATGCAGGTCTTCACTTGCCACACATCTCCAACTGAGCCTCACAATTGCCACTCCAGCCTGACACTTAACAGGCAATTTGACTGACCCCCAGCCATGCACCACATCTGCCATGCTCCCTCCAGACTTGTTGCAATGCCAGGAGCCATGCCGTCCTTGATCTGCCTTCTCTTTTGTTGGAGCTGACTGAATGGTGAGCCAAGCTGTCTTTGTGAAGCACTTTTGAGGTGTCCCTCCTTCTCTTCCTGGTCCTGCCAACACACTCCTGCCTATCTATCCTTCCAGTGGCCCCCAGTGGCTGCTACTCCCGCCACCACTCCTCCTCCCTCCAGTCCTAGTGACAGGGCTTTTGTGGAACGAGAAGGAGATAATGTGGCAATTAAGAAACTAATAAGTCATAGGAATGATGAAATGCATTGAAAATAGTGTTGCTTGACCATTATCTTAATAAAATCATAGCTGTGTGGAAAGGAATTTTGTTAATTGTAGCTTTTATAGGGGAATATAAAGGGGGAAATAAATATGCATAGGAGAAAATAAAGATGAAGAAATTTGAATTGATTATCTAATACACAGCAACATTGCTACTATGTTCTAGAACCCTAGCACAAAAGTAAAATATCTGTTTGCTTTATGAAAAATTATAAATTAACTCTTGGTATGTATTGTTTAAAGAATTCAAATAGTTTGTGACACTAAAGATATCAGACTGAAGTTCTAAAAATAATGAAACAAAATAAAGACTGGATAAATAGATTAACAATATTTTAATTAGTCACTAAAATTTTGTAGTTTAAGGATATTCTGGATCCCAGTGTTATCTGAGAGTTGATTCTCAGTTCAAACAATCTAAAGCTAAACAATCTAAACTGATATAAGAATGTTAAGCAGATTTATATTTCACATACTTTGCCAGCAACATGAGCTCAGAAAGCAGTGGTGTCATACTGACCCACATCTTTCTTTATTTGGACTCTAATTTTGTTCAATGTTTTGGCATAAACTCACTTAATAATAACAGTTTTACTTTATCTATTTAGTTACTTATTTTTAAGAATACGATTCCCCAAATAAACAAGCTCCAGCGTATAAAATGTACTATATTCAAAATCAACTTCATTCTTTGCTCCCAAGATATCAATTACTTGTTAAAGAAAATTAAATATGCTATCCATTTTGAGATTACATGAAATGCAATGGACTTATTTTATACAAAGAACTATAAGACAACTGAATAAATGACCAGAAACATCACTTGTACAAATCAAACTTAAAGCTAGTCACACATCCACACCCACATTAAGACACTCCAAAGTAAAGGAATAAAAGCCAAGGTCTGTGAGAATTGGAAGTGGTAGCTACATAGCCTGCAGGCAAATTGTAAAAGTTTCCAGAGTTCTGGGCTACAATATGTCAGGAAGATGCACATTCATCAATCAAATGCCATAAGTGAGTAAATTGGGAAATAGGGTAGCAGGAATAAACAGAGCTCTATAAAAGGAAAAATGCAATTTCAGACAGCTTTAGTAGAGCAATTTTGTTTCTAAACATAGACGTGATTTCAAGGCCTCTCTGAGTGCAGAGGAGACAATTATTGCCTAAACAAATAAACTAGTGTCTTTGAACCCCAGGCACTGGCCAATATGTCCATTTGAGATTGTGGAGCCTTAATAGTAAAGAGGCATTCTATGTCAATATTCTTGCTTGTTTTGCTGTCAGTAAGAGATTGATTAGATTGACCAAGCTGAATAAAAAGGAGTATTTGAAACTGAGCTCAGTTTTGTATGATGCTACTGTCTTAAAAATATAGAGAAAGAAAGAATGGAAAGGAAAGAGGAAGGAAACAGAAGGAGGAGGAGGAGGCTAAGGAGGAAGAGAGAGAGAATACTTAGAAATAATGAAATTAACAAATTATCTATCTACCTATGAACACATACAATATGTACTTTCTATTGTGTATATTAAAATTAATATGCCAAAACATGAAATTCATGCTAAAGTCACATATTTTCCTATCCATACAGCACTGAATCTTGAGCAGTTTGAAGCGTTGAATGAATATGGAATGTTGAACTCTGCCAGCTGTGCCTGACCACACTTGTAAGTGGATCATAAGCTTTCTAACAGATAAACAGGTGAAGATAGGCAAAATCACATCAGATACCTGTACAGCTAGTAGAGGTGCCGCCCCCAGGTGCCCCCTTCTTTCCATTACTCTTTTCTCTACATAACAACAACTGCATCACAAGGGATCCCTCTGTTAAAGTACTGAAGTTTGCAGATGATACAATAGTGATTGTCCATATAATAATTGAGAATCAGATATGATGGAACGGGCAGCATCATTATGAAGATATCAGTGGTGCAGTTCAGCCAGTTCTATCTGGTTGGGTGTGAGACTCCACCCACCCACCCAGACATCATCACGTCCCATTTTTGATGCTGTGTGCAAACATGGCAGTTCCTACACACATGTGCAGGTGGCGCAAGTGCTCACATTTGCGAACCGGTAGCGAAGGTAAGTTGATTTCACCCTGGAAGATATCATATGAATGAGATGAAAATAAAGTTCTTCAGTCCATAAACAAATCTTCTTTGAAATTAAAAAAGTAATATTATCATAGTTTGGGTCAGAAGAACAAAAATTATTCCAAATAAGAATCAAATTATTAAGCGCCATATTATTTATACTAATAAAAACCATCTATTTGAAGTCTTTGTACTCTAAGAGTTAATTGTATTGAATGGTATTTTCCCCGCAAATTATCTGTTTTTGGAAATGTGTCAGATTATGTAAGTTTCATGTTCTTATAGTGATCTTGATCTACTTTAGGATCCCTTTTTCCTTTATAAAAGTTATGTCTGGGTCTGACATTGCTTTGCAACCTCTTAGATAGTTTTATTTTAATAGTACTTGGCCTGTTATTTCAGGATAAATCTCAGGTTCTTGTGCTGACTGTTTGCTTCTATCAGGTTTTTAATGTTTATACTTTGCGCAATGCATATTTGCTTTATTTGCTGATCCTTATCTTCATTTCAAATGCCACACTTTATAGTTCTTTATATTTTTGCTGAATTTTCCAGCACACAATAGAATTAATAGTGACCTATTAAAATACAGTCTAAACCCAAACATGGACAATTAACAAAAGCTATAATAAAACTCTCTATACATCAAAAAGCAATATTGAAATGATTAATAATTGCACAAGTTACAATTAGCTCTATTTTATAGGGTAGAATCAATAACTATTATAATCATTACCATCAACATTGGAATGATAGAAGCTGGAATTTGGGAAAGGATATTATACTATCTGGAATAGAAGGAAAGCATTAAATTGCATTTTTGGATTGCTTTTATTCCTGTAATGTTGCTCAAAAGATGAGATGGAGAGAACATTGCAATTACATACTTCTGGTGTAATCTAATATGATAATGTATTTATAGCCATTGAAGTATTTAATTTCATCCTAAAACCAAAGTAGATATGCAGACTTAGAAGAGGAGATCTGAACTGGATTTTTTTCCACTCATTGACCTTCTGTTCCAGATTATGATGGTATGGGAATGGTTGCTAAAGAGGGGGCAGTAGTTTTAGAAGCCTGGCCACTAACACTTCTTCCCACCTTAGAATTATACAAACTTTATTCCATATTTTTCATTCCTTTGAAAGAACTTTTAAGTCATTTTTAAAATGGTATGTATACTTTAGTGCAAAATATTATTTTTCCATTCTTGTTTAGGTTCTTAGTACATAAGTGGTAGATCAGAAGGAAATCCCAAGACTGTGGCTTAGGTTGAGAAGTCAATAAATATTCCAGAAGAAGGAATTGACCAATACTTTCTGATAGTTGCCAGAAAATGTCATAGAACTTCATGATGTAACCAGATTTCTAATGTTGTATCCAATAAGATAACCTCATTTCAAGGCAATATGGTAACCTGAAAGATACAAGGTAAAGGTGAATTTGGACTGTATGAAATAATAGAGAAAGAATGTGGGATTCCACCCTTTCCAAAAAATATTTAGAATTCAAGGTCATCCTTTGAAGATAAACGATGGAAGGTTCAACAAAAGTCTATCCAGTCTTTTGATATGGAGACCATAATAAATGTAATTGCTACTACTAATAAATAAAATCAATCTGTTTTTCCATTTTTCATTGTTCATCCATGCACATCCATTTTCATTCATTTTTCAATCCATTAATTCCAGGCAAATACCCCAAGACAAGTAATCAAACAATGAGGTAGAGACTGATGGGAAGGACGAAAAACCAGATACAATGCATATCCAGGATCAGTCATAAATGACTCAAATACATTAATTTTCCAACTTTACGGAACAAACAGGGTGAACTTGAAGTATTAGTACTCGAGGGCAGGTATGATATAGTTGCCATTACTGAAACTTGGTAGGAGGAAACTCATAACTGAAATATACTGATGGAAGGATACAAACCAGAGGTGGGTTCCTCCCAGTCCTGTCCGGTACGCCAGAAGAGGTAGTAAAAATCTGGTGTACTGGACTGGACCAGTAGTAATTGTGGCTTGGCCACACCCCTGAATTTCCACCAGAAGCTTTTTTTTAAAGCCCCTTTTCCCTGCTGGTTCAGGCAAGGGAAAAGAGGTTTTAAAAACTAAAAGAGAGAGGGGGGAGGGGAGAGAGAGGAAGGAAGAGAAGGGAGAAAGAAAAAGAAAGAAGGAATCTCACTTTTTAACTGGAATTCAACAAAATAGGAAAAAAATGCTGTTGCTTTAAATCAGCATGCCTGGCTGTGGAATTCTGGGAGTTGAAGTCTGCAAGTCTTAAAGTTGCCAAGGTTGTTTTGCTGGCTGTGGAATTCTGGGAGTCCACAAGTCTTAATGCTGCAAACTTTAAATTGAAATCTGCTTTAAATTGAAAAAGGAAGTTTGCAAAGTGACATTCAGCAGTTTGTTTCTAGGTCAACTGAACAACAAACTGGATAAAAGGTAGGATTCTTATATGGTTCTATGTTTTTGAGATTTTGGGGTTTGTGCAATATGAGCTTTGTGTTTCTAAAAGGGTTTGGATCATTCCCTGCTTGAGAATGGAGACAAACTTTCTATAAGCTCATTATCTATCTGGCAGGCATGTGGAATGAACCTTTCTGGGTAGTAATATTTTATTTGTGGGGGGAGAAAGAAAAAAAGGAAAACAGCATGCAATTTAGGGCTGGAAGTCTACTCAGAGGTCATCTAGTCCAACCCCCTTACATTGTCTTGATTATTTTGGTGCCTCTAACAGAGAGAAAAATTGCCAGAAAGGAGAAGGAGTTTACTAGGACAAGGCTGCCATGCAGAGGAAGGCAGAGATAGTTCTTGACTTATGACTACAATTGAGCCCAAAATTTTGGTTGCTAAGCAAGAGCGTTGCTAAGTGAGCTTCACCACATTTTACCCAATCCATGACATCTCCTGGTGAGTGACATCAAGTTGACCACACCCACCCAGTCACATGACCACTAAGCCATGCCAACAAAATAGGCCACGTCCACAGAATAGGTAATAAAATATTTTGAAACCCACCACTGATACAAACTGTTCAAAAGAAACAGATTTAACAAAAGAGGAGGTGGTATTGCATTATATATAAAATATCACTACATCCCTACAGATATCCACAAAACCAGTAATGAAAGAGAATGTATATGGGTCAATATAAAAGGGGGGGGGAGAATGATATTGCCATATATGCATACTATACCAAGCAGAAGAAATAGATGAACTTTTTTCTAACCAATTAACGTATATGGTATATGGAAGTATATGGAAGAAACACACCATAGTAGTAATGGGGAGACTTTATCTATCCTGATATCAACTGGGAGACAAACTCTGTATCAAGTAGGAGATCGAGCAAGTAGCCAAAACTTGCAAAGATAAAATCCAGAAACCTAAGGCTCAGAATATAGTAAGGCTTGCAACAAAACATCAAAAACAATTTTAAAAAATCCTTTCAATACATGAAAAACAAGAAAAAAGTCAAGGAAACAATTGGTCCACTAATGGGAGAAGATGACAAGGAAGTAAAGGGCAGTAGAGAGAAAGCAGAGCTGCTTAACTCATTCTTTCCATCAGTCTTCACACAAAAAGAAAATACAGCTCAACCTATAAAAACATATATAAAACCATAATAGTAAAAGCCAGACTAGAAATAAAAATTAAAATAAGCAAGAAAATGGCAAGAGAACACCTATATAATCCAGAAAAGTTCAAATCAATAAGACCTGATAGATTACATCCTGGTGTTCTGAAGGAATTGGCAGATGTTGTCTCAGGACCTTTGAAGCATATCTTTCAAAGAACCTGGAGCACCAGAGAACTGCCAGGAGAGTGAAAAAGAGCCCTTGTGGTTCCCATCTTCAAAACAGATCCAGGAAGCTACAGACCAATACAAACAGATCTGTGAACCAAGTAATAATATAACCAGAAGCCAACATGGGTTTGTCAAAAACAGATGATGGCCAGTAGTGGGTTCCAGATCCCGTTGCAACCGGTACACTGCCACGGGGCCAGGCATCCTCATCAGGCATGCGCGCTGCACACACATGCACAACCATCGCCCAGTAACACACAGCTGCTCGGTGGAGGTCACGCGGTTGCTGCATGCTGTGTGCACGTGCGCAATTGGCCCGTTTACACCAAAAAGTGGTAAGGAAAGCAGGCACGCAGGTGGGCCAAATGACCCACCGTTCTAGTATGGTGGCTGCTGCTCCCAGCTACCACTGGTATGCCTGTACCGGGCCGTACCGCCCGGAACCCACCACTGATGATGCCAATCAAATCTTAATTCATTATTTGACAAAGTTACTAAATTAATAGACTAGCAAAATGCTGCAGAAACAATATACTTGAATTTCAGTAAGGCATTTGACAAAATAAAAAACAACTTACTTCTTGGTAAGCTAGAAAAAATGGTACATTAACAATTATTAATAAATCATAGTTAAACAATCAGTCATGTTTAAATTTACATCTACCACATCTACATAGAGGGAAATAAGCAGTAGGGTACCCCAAGGTTCCATCTTCAATACCTTCATAAATGACTTAGATGAGAGAATAAAAGAGGAAGTCATCAAATTTTCAATTGACACTAAGCTGGCAGGAAGAGTTAACACTGCAGATAGACTCAGGATCCAAATTGACATATTTAAACACTGGGCACCATTCAAAAAAATGAGGTTTATTTTACATTTAAGCAGGAAAAATCAAATATATAAAAATAGATTAGGTGAAACCTGGCTCAAAACCAGTAATTGTGAGAGCAATCTTGGAGTCCTAGTGGATAATCACTTAAATATGAAACAGAAATGTGCGGTGGCAGCCAAAAAAGCTAATAAATCCTTGGCTGTATAAACAGAGGCTTAAAGTCCAAATCACATGGAGTATTAGTACCACTTTATAAAAACTTTGTAAGACCATACCATCCAGTTTTGGTCATTACAATATAAAATGACATTTGAGTGCAGAGAAAGGCAACTAAGAAGAGTAAGGGCCTGGAGACTAAAACATATGAAGAATGGTTGCAGGCATTGGGTATGGCTAGAGAAAAGGAGGACTAGAGATAGCAGCATTCCCATATTTGAAGGGCTGTAACAAAGAAGAGTGGGTCAACTTATTTTCCAAAGCACCAGAAGGCAAGACAAGAAACAATGAATGGAAATTAATCAAAGATAGATGCAACCTAGAACTAAGGAAAAATTTCCTAATAGAATAATTAACCAGTGGAGCATCTTGCCTTCAGAAGTTGTGAGTTCTTCATTACTAGAGGCTTTTAAGAAGAGACTGGGCAGCAGCTTGTTTGAAATTGTAAAGGATCTCCTGCTTGAACAAGATGTTGGACTAGAAGATCTCCAAGGTCCCTTCCAATTCTATTATTCTGTGTTCATTTTTCCATACAATATATACTTTAATTAAGGAATTGCTATAAATTATGATATTTATAATCTGTATGTCCTATAAAGCAAATTGGGCAAATTCATTAAATATAAGGCTATTGATATCTACAGCTATATAGATGGTTATATAAATCCCCCAAATATCAGAAATGGTACATCTTGGAATAGCAATTGTGGCAGGACATAAATGGGATAATAGAATTGTGTTCATTGTGTGGCTAATGTGTTGCCTGAAGGTGTCACACTGGCTACTAAATGATAGGAACAGCATGCTAGCCTAGTTAGCATTTGGATGGCTATGATAGTGTAGCTCATAGTTGGACTGGGAAGACAAATCCTATACATATTGATATTACTTACATATAAGATCTTACTTCTAGGTAGGAATGTACTGTTAGGATGAAGTTCAATACATTCAGCTCTGCAAACTCTACTTTATGTATAATATGCTTCAATAAATGACTTAGCCTTTAAGAATCCAGATGACTGTTTGTTGTTGTACTTTAGAATATTTTCAACATCTACACTCACATTGCACATGTGCAAAATTTTGGCTGGACTTGGAAGGAAAATGATCTCACTTTAAAAAAGAAAGAGAGAGTAAAAGCATTATCTGCAGTTTAAAGATCCATTTTCTGGGTCACCTGATGATGTTGATCTACAGGAACAGATGGAATTAATAGAGCAGTGCCATTAATAAATGTTGATGAACAAAGGGAATCTTTATTGTTGCAATTCTTGTGACCTCAAGATAGTCTTACACTCAAATTCATACATGCTTTTACCTAGAATGAAGGCCCAGCAGGTTAAACTTTCTAACTGCTATGCAGAAGGATCTTTAGAGTGCTCCAAGTACAAACAGTATATAGGGCAAAATCAGTGGCATCCATAGGTAGCTGCAAGAATGCAAAAATGATGACCACATTTCATTACCAAAATCCTGACCGTGTACATTTGCGTGCTAAAATCTGATATAGCTTCATCAGTGATGGCATTGGCATGATGACACAATCATGCATGTTTCATTATATAATCCTTGTTCACAGATTCCACAGATATTTATGGGTGTAATCATTTTGATTGAAGTAGCTCTTTCTTTGACAATGTTTGAGAAGATATGGTCCAGCATGAGGTAACAGCTACAATGTGCTGCAATTTTTACAAACCGGACGCATTGGGCACTATTGTGATATATGGTGCAACAGAATTTATATGCATATGTTTTAGGAGTATATAATAGGAAAGATGTTTCTCAAAACAACATTTTAGCAATAGCAATAGCTTTCAGCCCTCTCTAAGCGGTTTACAGAGTCAGCATATTGCCCCCTCAGCATATTGGGTCCTCATTTCACCCACCTCGGAAGGATGGAATGCTGAGTCAACCTTGAGCTGGTGAGATTTGAATCGCTGAACTGCAGATAGCAGATCAGCTGAAATTGCCTGCAGTTGCCTGCACCCTAACCACTGTGGCACCTGCGCCCTTGACTGGGTTTACATACACTGCATGAAGCCATGGTTGTTTAACTATGATTTATTAATAATTGTTAATTAAATGTACCATCTTGTAGTTAGTGGAATGGGTAAACTAGCTCTTTTTGTAATTCATTGAACAAATCTCTTTTAAGGATGATCTATAAATACTAATTCTACAAGCTCTGAAAAAGTATAATTGTAAAACTACAGTACAAAAGGAATTTGAAAGAATAGGATTGAGGGAATAAATTCACAAAAGTTATTAATCTTATTTTATTATGATTAAGTTTATTACAAGTATTTGGAATTAATAAAATGTCCAATACAGTGGTGGGTTTCAAAAAAATTTCGAACCTACTCTGTGGGTGTGGCCTCCTTTGTGGGAGTGGCTTGCCGGCCATGTGACCTGTGGGAGTGGCTTGCTGGCCATGTGTTTTCTTTCTTTCTCTCTCTCTTTCTCTCTCTCTCTCTCTTTCCTTCCTTCATTTTGTCTCTCTTTCCCTTTTTCCTTTTTTCTTTCATCTCTCTCTCTTTTTCTTTCTTTCTTCTTTTTTTATTTCTTTCTTTCTTCCTTTCTTTCTCTTTCTCTTTCTCTTTCTCTTTCTCTTTCTCTTTCTCTTTCTCTTTCTCTTTCTCTTTCTCTTTCTCTTTCTCTTTCTCTTTCTTTCTCTGCGTGAGTCTGTGTGTGTGTGTGTGTGTGTGTCTGTCAGTGGTGGGTTTCAAAAATTTTTGGAACCTCTTCCGTAGGTGTGGCTTGCTTTCCGGGTCCACTGGTGGAACCTCTTCTAACCGGTTCAGTAGATTTGACGAACTGGTTCTACCAAACTGGTGCGAACTGGTAGGAACCCACCTCTGGTCCAATATTAGAAGCACAGAGCTAGTAAAAGCATTTGTCACAAACAAATTAAGCATACAAAACATGCCTTACTATACAACACTAGTTACCACTCTTAATTTATGTAGATCCAGGCCCCTACTTGTCCACCTAAAGCTTTTACAAATAGGTAGTCAACAATAGAAAGTATATAGGTACCATGGCATCTAACAAATGTCTTAGATGGGTTATGCAGGGCTCCAAAATTGAATATTTATTTTACCTGCTAAAAGATTATCATGTTTGAAATTTATGAAACATTTTTCATTTTACAATTTAAAATAGTTTAATTTTTATTTTGGCATCTATATAAAAAGCACATGAGTTCAGATGTATGGGAATTGTCTGAGCTTGTAAAACACATACAATATAGTTAATTATCTAACATATTTTCAGTATTTTATAAAAACATGTATTAACTAAATAGGTTGATTTGCAAAACATGCTAAACCACCAAAAAAGCCAATTAAACTATCAAAGAGTTCATGCAACAGTCACTAAGGTTTTAACAAATCTCTTTAAGAAAATTATGCCAGTTGGTAAATATTTCTACTTGCAGCATACATGATAGGATGCTGAGAATTTTGCAAATTGAAAGTTATAATTGGAGTGTTGAATGAACAGTAATTTTCACTTCTATAACTTTGTATTTTAAGAAATGAAACAGGAAAATAATCCTTGACATTAGTTCTTTCTTTCTCTGAATTTTCTTCTCTGCATAATTATAACCACATTATTTATCCCATCTTCTGATAATTATGGACAAGCTTCTTATAAAGCCATCAAGAAATAATTCCATACTTATCTTTTCAACCAGTATTGCTCTTCTTCTGCGTCCAACAGATCCCCATGAAAAAAAAATTAAGTGACAAACTCCAGGAACAAGATAAAGGACTTTGGGATTGTGGGAAACTAATGATTATCTGACCCAGCAGCTGGGGGGAGAGTGGCAGGGGTCAGGGTTAGGAAAATGGACCATTCCAAGGTTACAAAGCTACAGTAATTTAAAAAATAGTAGTAGTTTGATCTTCTTTACAATAAATTGAAACAGAATAAAAATAAATAAATTTGTTTGGTTCATCAAAGCAAGCAACTTTATGGCATCAGTCAGGTTGACCAATGATCACAAACCACAGTAGTGGAAGGCTGATTCTAAAATAGTGAACTCATGTTAAAATGCTCAAATGGTAGAAAGAAATTTCTTCCAGACTGGGATTTACTATCACATTGTAAGCCGCTCTGAGTTCCTTCACACTTTGAGATGGGTATAAAATAAATTTAATAAAAAATAAAAAAACAAATAAAAACAAACAAAATGAAAGGTGAGTAGACAATAACAGAATTTAAAGAACAAATTCATAAGAAAAGTTACACTTTGCTGTGTAAGGTGCCAAGAACATAGCTTTCTTTTAGTGAAAGTTAACTGAGGTGATCAAAATTTTATATTGAGATACTAATGATGATATAATTTCTAATTCTGGAAATCCAAAGGTGAGTC
Organism: Thamnophis sirtalis; assembly: GCF_051295495.1. Classification (NCBI taxonomy): domain Eukaryota; kingdom Metazoa; phylum Chordata; class Lepidosauria; order Squamata; family Natricidae; genus Thamnophis; species Thamnophis sirtalis. The sequence continues at coordinate 51,390,712 of NW_028261390.1, read as the reverse complement.
TGTATATATGTTGCTTACTTCTTGAATGTTAAGAGTTTGTTTTACCTGTTGGACCTTTGAGTTTAATTCTGTAAGGTTACAGGTAGTCCTCAATTTACATCAGTTCATTTAGTGACAATTCAAAGTTACAACGGCACTAGAAAAAAGGGAATTATGACCGTTTTTTACACTTATGACCATTGCAGCATGTCCATAGTCACATGATCAAATTTCGGATGCTTGTTAATTGATTCATATTTATGGAGGTTGCAGTGTTCCAGAGTCACTTGAACCCCTTTTGTGACCTTCTGATGAACAAAGTCAATGGGGAATGCAGATTTACTAACAAATGCAATGATTCACTTAACATCTGTGAAAAGAAAAGTCATAAACTGGATCTAATTGACTTAGCAAATGTTTCATTCAGCAACAAAATTTGGGGGCTCAATTGTGGTTGTAACTTGAGGACTACCTGTATTTTCTCTTTGGTTATTCAAAATGTCAATGTGCTAATCGATGGACACCACAGAGCTTAGCAGACTCATGCAGAACTTTTATAAAGAAAGCACAATGGGTCCTCTCTGCTTTTTAAAAATGATATTTAAAAAAAAAATAACAGCAAAGAGGACACACTGTGCTTTCTTTTATGTACTATACTAAACAATGTAGGAATCATGCTTAAGCTCCCTTCCCTTCAGTGTGGTTTTATTACAAAGCCAAATCTTGGAAAAATGATTTAAGACTACATTATCCTGTTTCTAATTCCTTTCCTTTGTTCCTGAGGAAATGTAATTGTGAGAAGCTGGGAGAAGGGATTTGACTATGAGTTTCTACGTCAGACTTGCAAGGAGCCATAAAGTCTTTTTTTATGGGCTTCTCCTAAGCCTTACCTTACAATTTTAAATTAAAGGAGACAACATGACAATTTTAGCCAGTTCTGATCTTATATCTTCATTTGCAATTCAGGAACAAAATCAGGCTTTAACTTGACAAAATTTAACAATGACAAAATGTTCTTGCATATAAATCTTTTTTTTTTAAACTGAACTTTAGTTTTAAAAAAGACACTACTGTATGGGGGAAAGCAAAAGAATAAAAAGAAATTTCCTGAGTGCAAAAGGAAAAAGGAATAGTGTAGTTAATTTTTACTCCTTAATGAATTCTAAATATATTGATAAGATATAATATAGAGAAAATGTTAGATTATGACAATTCAGGAATTATAAACCAGGTAGAATATTAGAAACCTTTGCAATAATATGCCGGAATGATATAGATTTGAGTAAACATCAACACCTTGGAAATGTACGGTAAATGTCAAATTTTCTGCCAGATTGTGTGATATAAACTGCTGTGGAAAAAGTAAAAAGAAAGCAAGGACAAAGAGCATCAATTTCTTCTTTCCTGAACAAGATGTGTGAGTTTTAAAATTTGCAAAAAATAAGACATGACTCTGTGTGCTGGCTCTTCTAGGTATTGATCAGTCAAATCTAAAGTTAGAAACTAGACAAGGCTTAGATCCATCTACTTTCCCCAATGATTGTGGAAGTGCTATGATTCTTCATTGTGTCTCTTTTTCTCTTTCTTCCAGACTGAGATCATCATTTGGCTCATTGCCATTAGACTTTTGTATAAAATGTCTGGGAACTTTATAACCTCAGATTTAGTTCTTTAAAAGACCAAATGCTGAAGAAAAGGGCTTGTATATTCATCATTTCATGGACAGAAAGAACATTTGTTTAAATGCTATTGAATTCACCTCGTTACCTGGCAATATGTTCTTGGTGTTTTGGGGATCTGTCATAATTTTAAATAGTCATTAAGCAAGGACATCCTATATGTGCATAATGTGTGTAATCTTATCATGTTTTAGTATGACAATAGCTGGCATGTGCATTCTGTTACACCAGAAAATGGTTTGTTAGGCTCTGGTTTAGCACATTGTAGAAGAGGTCTAATCCTGTTTAGGAAACAGCATGTTGAGTGAACCAAGGTAATTGTGGTCAATCTGTATTTGAATAATTATGGTTAGATAAGAGCCGAGGTGGCGCAGTGGTTAGGGTGCAGTACTGCAGGCCACTTTAGCTGACTGTGATCTGCAGTTCAGCGGTTCAAATCTCACCGGCTCAAGGTTGACTCAGCCTTCCATCCTTCCGAGGTGGGTGAAATGAGGACCCGGATTGTGGGGGCAAGTTGCTGACTCAATTTGCTAAAAAAAAAATGTAAACCGCTTAGAGAGGGCTGAAAGCCCTATGAAGCAGTATATAAGTCTAATAAATAAATAAAATAAATAAATAGATAGCCAGGAATTAGTACATTATTTGAATGAACCAAGAGATGCCCTGGTCTGAAGGGATTCAGTAAGTTTGAAATCCAAGACGGAGAAATGTCCTCTGAAATATTGTTTACTGCACTGCCCCTATTTATGTAAAAGATCTTCCTTATCTCCCTTCAGTGTTTCCGGGTTAAAATCTACAAGAACCATGCCTTATTATAAGATAATGTAATTGTCACTTTATGTTTTATTATTTCAACCTCTTTTTTAAAGACTTAAGTCAACTGTCCTTTTATGCATGATATATATTGTAACAGTTTGTTTCAAAACAAACATTGCTACTACATGATCAAATGAAACAGCCAAATGGCTTTAAAATAAAATCCACAAAAGCCAAAATATTCTTTGCGATATTGAAAACAAAACCATGCAACGAAAATTACTGATCATAAATAATTTTGCAGAAGTCAGTACTCATTCCAACAGAAATGTTGAGGCAATTATACAAAGCAGGTTCTGTAGGCTGTAAATAATCCATCATATAAAGAAAGCAGCATGCTGTTTTCAAGTTTGATCATCTAAAATACATTTGTTGGCATGTGCTATAGAGTTGCTATCTCATAACAGCCTTAAATCATTGCTTGAGAACACTGCCAAAAAACCTCTTCATTTCCTTTTAGTGACTTCTTATTGCCGTGTTTAATAGAAAAGGAAGGACATGATGTTGTTTTAATGACAGGAAACCAAACCAATGTCTTCCAAATGAATAAATTCCATCAGTGGCTGCCACAAAGTGTGCTAATTATTTCTTTTGATAAATTAAACATTATAAAAGTCTCTAAAGCATCAAGCATGTTTCTTGAAATCATTGTCTGTTCTCATTTTGAAAGTTAGCTCAGACCCAGCTATTTCAATTTAACAGACAACATTTGCTCATAATGTTGTCATTTATGCCAAATTTCTCAACATGTCTGTTCAGTTGATAATTTTATTAAGCTGATATTTAACAATAGGCCATACTTTTGTTCTGAATACATAGATCAGAGCAAATAATTGCTTAGTCTGCTAGTGCCCTAGTCTCATAATTAGAAAACATAGTATAGCATTTGAAGCCAATGATTTAGGAAAAATTTACCTTGTATAGATGTAGAGCCCGTTGATCAAGTGAACATAGAAAGTAAGCAGGCATTTGACAGTGGAATTCAGAGAAGGAATTTAAAGGGAGAACGTAACAAATTTGCCTCCAAAGTGAACATGAAATTGACTCCATATTGGTAACAGAATGCAGGAGTGATATGTATTTTTAAATAAATATTACGAGAAGTTGGATTGGAAGAAGATGAACATGGTTTTAAAACTGGAGGAAGAAACATCAACAATCTGCACTATGACACTAACTTAAGAGTGAAAATGCAAAGGATCTGCAAGCTGTAGCAATAAAGTTAGGGAACACATGAAAAAGGGACCAAAACTATCAGGTTTCCCCGAAAATATGACATGTGTTCATACTAATCCCAATTGGGCTTTACAGGGGATGGGTTAAAATAAGCCCCACACCCCAAAATTATACCCCCGAAAACTACTAAAATGCATGCGCAGCTGGTCCCTGCCATTTCATCTAATTGCTTCTGGAGGGGAGGAAGGGGGGGGGGACATGCTCACATGCCATTGCTTTACCTAACGGTAATGGTGATGGCTGTGCAAAAAGAGCAGCTGCAGCAAAAAGAGCGCCCACTATGCCACCCCCCCAAATTATGCCCCAGCATGAGACGTACATCTTACTGGACACTGGCAGCTCCGTCACGTCTCTTGGCTGGTCAGTGCAGGGAAACACCTTTCACAGTAAAGAAAAACTTCTCGCAAACGTGAGCAATTAGCTTCTCACATCACAAGAAGTTTTTCTTTACTGTGCAAGGTGTTTCCCTGCACAGACTGGCCAAGAGATGTGATGGAGCTGTCAATGTCCGGTAAGATGCGTGTCTCCCCACCCCACCTGCCACCCTCCAAATTGTACCCCAGCGGGAGACGCATGTCTTACTGGATACTGGCAGCTCCGTCGTGTCTCTTGGCTGGTCTGTGCAGGGAAACACCTTGCACAGTAAAGAAAAACTTCTCATGAGTGTGAGCAATTAACAACTTCTCGCACTCGCAAGAGGTTTTTCTTTACTGTGCAATGTGTTTCCCTGCACAGACTGGCCGAGAGACATGATGGAGCTGTCAATGTCTGGTAAGATGAGTGTCTCCCCACCCCACCTGCCACCCTCCAAATTGTACCCCAGCGGGAGACGCACGTCTTACTGGACACTGGCAGCTCCGTCGCATTCCTCACCGTTGTGTCCAGGGAAACACATTGTAAAAAAACCTTCTTGCAAGTTTTTTTTTACAATGTGTTTCCCTGGACACAATGGCAAGGAACGCAATGGAGCTGGAAAGGTAAAGTACATGTCTCATTTCTCGCCTGCCCCACCTGCCACCTGCCAGAAAATAATAAGTCCATTCACCCCGATAATAATGCCAAGACCTTATTATGGAGGTCAAAAGAAAATAAGACCCTGTCTTATTTTTGGAAAAACATGGTACCAATAAAGAAACTAAAATTAAAAGAATTAAAATTAACTATAAAGAATACTAACGAATGCAACACAAAATTTAGAATTATCCATGACAATATTAAACTGGGTAGCTACCACCTTTTAAGATCAACCATCAACAGGAAAGCAAAAAGCAGGTAAAAAAAATACTAGCACTTGACAGAGCAGCCATGGAAAGTTATTCAAATGCTGTGATGTGTTTACAAAGATCAGAGTCATACAAGCCACGGTGTTCCTTATGATACTCTATGGCAGTGGTTCCCAAACTTGGCAACTTTAAGACTTGTGGACTTCAACTCCCAGAGCTGGCTGGAGAATTCTGGGAGTTGAAGTCCACAAGTCTTAAAGTTGCCAAGTTTGGGAACCACTGCTCTATGGAAATGAAAGTTGGACTTTGAAGAAGCACCTAGGAAGAGGTATTGACATTTTTGAAGTTTTATGTTGGAAAAGACTCCTAGAATACTGCAGACAGTCACAGAAAGAAGCACATGGATCATTGAACAAATCAACCCAGAGTTCCCAATCAAGGCACAAATGACCATTTGATCATTTTTTTCTACTTCAGAGGCCTTAAGTGTAAGTCCGAGTAAATAAGGCTCTTAAAGGTCGAAAGAAAAGAAGAAAAGAAAAGCAGCAAGAATTAGATATGCTAAATATTGGAAAAATGTGATCCTCGGTTGATGATATAATTAGGAAAATTTGGGATTGTGCCAAAATGGATAGATTAACCTTAAAAATTAAAGATAAAGGAGACTCGAAATATTATCGGACATGGAATAAATTTTATGAATGGATAGAGACAAGAGGTAGAAATGAGAGAGAAAATAAGTTTATGAATGTAAACAATTGTTAGTATGGAAAATAAAGATGTATAAAACTAAGATTATAGTAAGGGGAAAATTTTAAATAGGCTAATGTAAGTAGAAACTTAGTTAAAGCTCTTATTCTTTACTTTTTTTGGTTATCGTATTATAATTACTGTTATTATATCATTGTTATAGTCACTAGCTTGTGTGTTAAGATTTACTTATTAACTTTTCATTGGCTTTGCTTGATATTAATTATTATCCTGATATGTCACTGTCTTTTCAATTAAAATAAAAAAAGAGAAGAAAAGGATGACCAACAGCAAAGTGGCTGAACACAGTTATGATGAGTTGGACAATCTGGAGAACAAGGTTAGGGACAGATTGTCATAGAAAAATAGATTTATGTGGTCTCTGGAGTCAAAAATAAGATTATGGCAGATAATAATGTGAATAATTTATACTTGGCTAATTGAGAGCATGAGAAAGGAAAAAGAACCAACAAAAAGCCTTTTATTGGTGGGAATTTAGGGAACAAAAAGTGATGACTGTAAGCATTTTGAAGATAATGTGTTAATTATCAGAAGTCAACACTGATTTTATAAGATAATTTTGGTCAGCCATCTTTTCTATTTCTTGGGAATTGTACGGTTTTAATGTATTACCAAACATTTAACAAAGTACTCCTGTTTTTTTAATTAGCAACTTTCAATATAGGCTGTTAGAGATCCTACACACCCACTTTACTGTCTGCTTCTTTGCTCCCCTCTGGGAGGAGGTTTTGAAGTATTTCTAGCAGGACTACCAGATTCTGTAACAGCTTTGTTTCCTATGCCATCCATTTGGTTAACTCACAAGATTCGTTTTTCTCACCATGTACATTTATACATCTGAATTTGACCGTATGTATGTATGTATGTATGTATGTATGTATGTATGTATGTATGTAATTAGTGTCACAACCCCTGGTATGCCCAAATATGGGAGGAAGCTTACTGCTTCCATTCTCTGTTTATCGGCTCGTCACAAGAGACCATCCGAACAGAAACCCAATATTTTTTACTGTTGCCTTTGTTACATTTGTGTTGTATTTGTGCTGATAAATAAATAAAGGGAGACTAGTATAGATCTATTTCAAGCTATTTAGCTCTCATCAGCTAGCCATACCCTTACTGGGATTCGAATTATTATTTATATTAATTATACATTTGTGTTGTATTTGTGCTGATAAATTATTTATTTATCAGCACAAATGCAACACAAATGTAACAAAGGCAACAGTAAAAAATATTGGGTTTCTGTCTGGATAGTCTCTGTGACGAGCCGATAGACAGAGAATGGAAGCAGTAAGCTTCCTCCCATATTTGGGCATACCAGGGGTTGTGACACTAATTACATACCTATTTCCCTGGCTTAGCTGATAAAGGAGGAGAGCCTGTGGCTTAGTGGTTAACACATCTGCCTAATATGTAATACAGCCCAGGTTCGAATCCCAGCAAGGGTATGGCTAGCTGATGAGAGCTAAATAGCTTGAAATAGATCTATACTAGTCTCCCTTTATTTATTTATCAGCACAAATACAACACACACACACACACACACACAATTTGTTATGTGTATTTGTATATTGGAGGTGGTGATCCTTTGAAAGCTGTCTGCAATGAAATTTCATTTTAATGTATGCTGATTGGTGTACATTTAAAGTGACAGTACGGTTACTCTAAGTCTGAATGACGTTGTAGTTGGTTAATATGAGATTGGTTAAAAACTATCCTCAAAAAATGCTTATCAAGAGTGCTTCATTAATTTGTAGAAAAATATAGAGTAGGGTCTCATGAGGTTCAGTTTTCTATGTTTTCTGGTTTTTAAACTTTTTATTAAGAACTAGAATAAAGAGTTGCAGAGAATGCTTATCAGATTTACATAGGACACAAAATTGGGTAAGGCAAGCAATAAACACAGATGAAATATGAAAAGCAGCATTATTAAATTAGAAACTTGTCCTGAAAATGACAATTAAATTTAAGAAATAAATATAATATTATTTACTAAACAATGGAAATGCAGAAATATAGAATGGAGATCTAGTTTTATAATTATATTTGTGGAAAAGCTCTTAGGATACTAATGACAATTTGCATGAGAACGGAATTACGTAGCAGAAAAAGGAAATACTAGGAATAAGAACTGTGCCAAAGTAAATGTCTATGGAAATTCTCAGTCATCCAGGTCATGGTTGTCCCAAAGGTGCTTTTTCAAGAGGCAATTGGACTTTTTGATTTTTCTTTGAAGACATTTTGCTTCTCATCCAAGAAACCAGAAAGACCAGCTCCATCTTGGCTGAGTAGTTTTGAGCAACTTGATCTCCACAAAAAAGTGGCAAGGGGTAAAGCTTCTTTTTCAATGACTCCTGCTGTCAATAGTATTGACCAAATAATGTTGAAGACAAATGAATCCACATAGAGGACCATTACAGAAGGCCATCCCCATCCTGAAAAACTGCATTTAGGTTATGGCTGATGCATACCTGTGATCCTTCTGGAGCTATTTAGACTTAGTATGCTTGATTATAAACTGGCTTGATTTTAGCAATGTCCTATATGTGGAGCTATTCTTGAAAAGTGTCCAGTAACTAAAACAGCGCAAAATAGAGACACTACTTACTGACTGATGTGAAGTACAAGAAACATATAATGTCTACATTAAAAGATCTGTATTGGCTACTAATAGGATTCTGATCACAATTCAAGGTGTTTTTATTGATCTTTAAGATCATTCCTTTCCTGGAGCCTCACTCTGAAGAACTGCTTCTCCTTTTATTAACTGGCCAGGTATTTATATCAATGGAAAAGGCCTTTCTTAAGATTCCTCTCTCCTTCCAAATACTTGAAGCTTGACCATCTGTTCTGTGGAAAACCTCTGCCCTGATTTTCTATTCTGACACTTTCCATCCTGAAACAAAATAAACAAAACAAAACCAGCTTCAGAATTAAAACGATTTCTGAAGTAATCTGGATTTAGAACTTATGCCCTCTCTTGATTTGAAAGCTAGCATGAAAAAATAAGATCTTATCTCTAAAGAAAAATTGGCTGAACTTTCAATCAAAATTTGGTTTATTTCTTTATAAATGACCTTGATCTAGAGGAAATAAACTATGCCAAGATAGGCCACACATCCTCTCCAGGAATTTGTATGCTTTACAGTCACTATTGCAATGTTTATTTCACCAAGTTCTGGTTCTACATGTGCCTTCTCACAACTCCCATTTACATCAACGGTATTAATATTATAAGTGTGTGTGTGAGACTTTGAGTCATTGTTGACTCCTGGCAACTGCCTGGACTAGTCCTTGCAAGTTTCTTGGCAAGGTTTCAGAAGTGATTTGTCATTGGCTACTTTGTTGGACTGAGAGAGTGATGGGCTCAAGCTCACCCAGCTAACTTTGTGCCTAAGGCAAGACAAGAACTCATGATCTCCTGGTTTCTAGTTCAGTGCCTTATCCACTACACCAAACTGATTGTATTAATACTATAGATTGTGGAAATTAATTATGCTTACTTTCTCATTTCATTCACTGAATGTAACAAGAGCTTAACTGTTTGGGTCATAGATTAATTTTCCCTTTAGAACATTAACTAAATAACTGCATCTGCTGTCTGGAGTGATATGCCCTTCACAATAAATATAACTCTCAACATGATGGTGTTCTGGTAGACTTTAAAAACTTATTATGGGCCTTGGGGTAAGATTGTCATGCATTTTATGATACTGTATATAGAGCATAGCTATCTTATCCCTTACTTTTTCAGTATAAGCCATCCAGTGCCTTTAAATTATCACCACCACCACTACCATTATCATTATAATCAGTTCCCCACAGGTTTATGGTCTTTTGTTATAGAGGAAAATCATGAATCAGTATGATTTAGGACCATCTCCCCAAAACTTCAGAATGTTGGCTTCTCTAGGGAACCCCTAATGATCGGATACGAGTGTGCACGCAGTGTAAACAACAGGAAGCCCAACAAAATCAATCTGTTCTTCCTAATAACTTTTCCTCAAGCAGTCAAACTCATCTTTCAAAGCAGCAATATATTTACACTATATAACTGTCTCCAAATTCTGAAGGCCATTAACTTTAGCATGCTTCAATGCACTTCCCACAACAGTCTTGTGGGGCTAATACAAGAAAATTGCATAAGAGGTGCAACTGTGCCCCTGTGGACATTGAACCTTTGAAATTACAACTCATTTCCTATTTTACAGCAAGGACTCACTGACTTATCTCATAAACTTCACTTAATAAAATATCTGGGAAACATCTATCTTCTTTCGTACAATTGTTGTTATTGGCCTTGTTAAATGTAGACATTTTGAATGTAGCTAAATTTTGTTATATTGTCTTCAAAATTAAACAGATTTTGACTGCCTAACAATAATCCACCACCAATTGTTAAATATTATCTTGTCTTTTTATTTTATTTAATTTTAATGCCTCTTATTTGTAACATTGGTCTGTGATTGTAATACATGTTATTACTATTACTATATCAACATAAACATTATCTTATTTATAAGGAAGAAAGAAAGTAGAAAGCAACCGAACCTGAATCACAGATTCAGTTTTTCAGCTGGCAATAAGAGATACTTCAGTATTTTATTCACTGCAATTTCAAATATTGGATAGTGAGCAGGACAGAAGACATAAACGTGGAAAAGGAAATTGTGAGTATATATATTCAAAGCTTTGTAAATCAACAACAGAGGAACAGAAATATTTTGGCAACAGAATGCACAGAAAAGAGAATTTTAGTGCTAGTACACAGAATTTAATTTCTTTACAAGTTCAAATTTGAAGGTTTGAAGGTTTGAAGGTTTATTGGGATTTATATGCCGCCCTTTTCCCCGAGGGGACTCAGGGCGGCTTACAACCACAGGGGAAGGGGGTGCAAGGTCAAAAACAAAACAATATGTGAACAAAGAAAGAAATAGTAAAACACAACTTTCATTCAGCAATCAAACACTCGGGCGGGTAATTGGAAGCCTATCCCCAGGCCTGCTGGGAGAGCCAGATCTTGAGGGCTGCGCGGAAGGTCTGGATAGTGGTGAGGGTACGGATCTCCATGGGGAGCTTGTTCCACAGGGTCGGAGCAGCAACAGAAAAGGCTCTCCTCCGTGTGGTCGCCAGTCGGCATTGACTGGCAGATGGAATTCGGAGGAGGCCCAGTCTGTGCGATCTAATTGGTCGATTTAGGGAGGTAATCGGCAGAAGGCGGTCTCTCAAGTACCCAGATCCACTACCATGGAGTGCTTTAAAGATGGTCATCAGTATCCGGAAGCGCACCCGGAGACCAACAGGTAGCCAGTGCAGCTCGCGGAGGACAGGTGTAACGTGGGCGAACCGCGGTGCGCCCACTATCACTCGCGCGGCTGCATTCTGGACTAGCTGTAGTCTCCGGATGCACTTCAAAGGCAACCCCATGTAGAGCCCATTGCAGTATTCCAGTCTAGAGATCACAAGGGCTCGAGTGACTGTTGTGAGAGCCCCCCGGTCTAGGTAGGGCCGCAACTGGCGGACCAGGCGAACCTGGGCAAATGCCCCCCTGGTCACAGCTGACAGCTGATGATCAAAAGTCAGCTGTGGGTCCAGGAGGACTCCTAAGTTGCGGACCCTATCTGAGGGGTATAAAATTTGACCCCCCAGCCTAAGCGTTGGTGTATTAGCCAAATTATTGGGGGGGAAGCACAACAGCCACTCGGTCTTGTCCGGGTTGAGTACCAGTCTGTTAGCACTCATCCACTTCTTAACGGCCTCCAGACCCCGGTTCATCACGTCCACCGCTTCATTGAGTTGGCACGGGGCGGACAGATACAGTTGCGTATCGTCCGCATATTGGTGGTATTTTATCCCGTGCCTCCGAATGATCTCACCCAGCGGTTTCATGTATATGTTAAATAGAAGGGGGGATAGGACCGAACCCTGAGGCACCCCACATGTTAGGGGCCTCAGGGACGATCTCTGCCCCCTGACCAACACCGACTGCGACCTGTCCGAGAGGTAGGAGGAGAACCACCGCAAAACAGTGCCTCCCACTCCCACCTCCCGCAGACGTCGCAGAAGGATACCATGGTCGATGGTATCGAAAGCCGCTGAGAGGTCAAGGAGAACCAGGATGGACGCATAGCCTCCATCTCTGGCCCTCCAGAGATCATCGGTCAATGCGACCAAAGCGGTTTCTGTGCTGTAACCAGGTCTGAAGCCGGACTGGAAGGGGTCAAGATAGCTAGCTTCCTCCAAGGCCCGTTGAAGCTGAAAGGCCACCACCTTCTCAACAACCTTCCCGATAAAGGGAAGGTTGGAGACAGGATGAAAGTTGTTTAAAATGGCTGGATCTAACGATGGTTTCTTCAGGAGGGGTCTCACCACCGCCGTTTTAAGTACGGCGGGGAAGTGCCCCTCCCGAAGGGAGGCGGTGACAACCGCCTGGATCCAGCCATGCGTCACCTCCCTGCTGTTGGCAACCAGCCAGGAGGGACACGGGTCCAGAATACAAGTGGAGGCACTTACAGCTCGAATGGCCCTGTCCACATCCCCAGAGGCAACATCCTGGAACTCAACCCAGAGCTGGTGTGGCAAGTGGTCTTCCTGTGTCTCAGCTGGATCTACTGCGGTGGAGTCCAAGTCCGATCGAAACCGAGCTACTTTGTCCGCCAAGAATTGAGCATAATCCTCAGCCCTACCCTGCAAGGGGACTCCCGCATCCCTCCTATTGAGTTTTAAATTTCAAGTCATCAGCATACAATTCCATTATTTGTTTAGCTCAATGAATAAAATTGTGGAATTTGGTTCCAGACACATTCATCCCCAAAAAACTGCTTAGTATATAATGGCTTTGTGGTAAATTGAAAGCCTGTAACTTGTGTTTCTTTTCTTTTTTCAGGAATATTCCAATGATGGTTTCAACTGTAGAGCATAATATTGCATTGCCAAGAAGTGGTTTCAAATATGATTTCATAAATGCTTTAATTTCCTGTTTACTATGGATATAATCATGCTTTAATTTTTGATTTATAACCAAAACCTTAGGCTCATCTTGAAGACTCTAAATCATGGATAGACAATCTAATTCTCTCCAGACATTCTATAATTTTTCCCTATCTTCTGAGCTGATTGGAAATAATACAAATAAAAATCCAAAACAGCAGGAAAACAGCAAGTTGCTTTACCACATTGTATATGTCAATCTATTATAATCCTTCAGAGTAAATATTTAAAAGGCATGATCTTTAGGGTAACAAGTCTATAATTATAATCATTTGCTGTACAAATTAAACCAACAACACATCTTTGGCACCTAGAATATGCCATTCTTGGTAGGAGCTCCCTTCTTTTGGATCAGCTTGCCCTGAGATCATCCTCTAGAAGCTGATTTTAAAGAGCCATCTTCTGCAGCAAAACATTTAGTTAGGAAGTGTTTAGATAATAGTTAAGGTTTTTAGTTTTAATGTGAGAGTGATTTTATGGATATTTTATTTTATGCATAGCAAATGCATAAAAATCCTCAGAGTTTTTATAAGCAGATTATTTTGAAATTAGTTATTAATTCCAACATGTCTATGCTATTAGTTTATTCTTCTCAAAGATCAAAAGAAAAATATTGCAATGTATAGCATCCCCGTCAAGTTCTGCAATGGTGCCTCCTCATGGCAAAGGATGTTTCTGGGAGAGATGAGTGAAGAATTTTAGGAATATACACAAAGATTAAATAGTCCTAGCAAGAGCAACCAAGGTACTGTATGAAGTTCATTCTAGCTGCCCAGATAAGCAAGGAGGCACTTACGTTGGGCAGATGCAATATAGGAAGATGGTGAAGCAGATCATTTCTTTACTTAACTATCATTTCACACAAAATAAGAGAAAGTAAATCACTCCCATATTTTACTAAAAAAACCCTCCTATATGGTTAAACAGAATAAAAGTAATTCAAGCTATAATATTGGGTGATGTTTTAACAGTGAGATTAGCAGCATATAACGCTCCCATCCAGCTGCCAGGGTCTGGATGGGAGCGAACAAACTTGCACTCAACCCAGACAAGACTGAGTGGCTATTGATGTTGCCTCCCTGATGCAGGAGGGGGTGCACAGGTAAACCCACCAGTGGCTGGCCAGGTTAGGTGGTCTTAAAAGAATGGACCTTATAAATTCATATTAGCTTGGCTCTTCATTCTAGTGACCTGGAGTTCCAACTTTGACTTCTGACTTCCTCATAAGTATTAAAAATAGTGTTGCACAGTGTGGCAAGACCCTGTAAAGGAGGGGCACAGGAAGCCAGGCGTGGGTGTCAGATAGAACAGAGGTAAAACTGCTGACAGCTTAAGACATTATAGGAACTTCTCTTTTTTGTATTTTTCCTATGTACTTCTCTGTAACATTCCAAATGAACTTCTCCTTTTCGAAATGTCATGCTTTTCTCGTGTATGGAAACGCCTTGAGAATGCACAGTGTGGAACACGGCATAAAAGTAGCATCCTGGGCAGAGCCCAGGCAGTTCGGATTTTGTGAACACGCTGAACTCGATGCATCAAATAAACCTGTTTCTCTCGCACCTTCGTGGTCTTGATTCCTGGTCTTTTGTAAGTAGATTGCAAAACCAAACCTTCAATCTGCTGCAACAGGATAGTCCAGACATTCCATCCCTTAACTGGGGGGTGAAATCTTACACCCTCAGAGAGAGTCCGCAACTTGGGTGTCCTCCTGGATTCGCAGCTGACGTTAGAACACCACCTGTCGGCTGTGACCAGGGGGGCTTTTGCCCAGATTCGATGATCTCTGGTGGGCCAGGGATAGAGGCCATTCCTCTATCCTTGTGCTTCTTGACCTCTCAGTGGCCTTCGATACCACTGACCATGGTATCCTTCTGTGATGGTTACGGGAGGTGGGAGTGGGAGGCACCGTTCTAAGGTGGTTCTCCTCCTACCTCTCGGACAGGTTGGTGTTGGTTGGGGGACAGAGATCGACCCCTAGGCCCCTCAAATATGGGGTGCCGCAGGGTTCGGTCCTATCCCCCCTGTTCAATATCTATATGAAGCCGCTGGGTGAGATCATACGCCGGCACAGGATTAAATATCATCAATACGCAGACGATACTCAATTGTATCTGTCCGCCCCGTGCGAACTCAGTGAAGCAGTTGAAGTGATGTGCCAGTGCCTGGAGACTGTCAGGGTCTGGATGGGAGCGAACAAGTTTGCACTCAATCCAGACAAGACCGAGTGGCTATTGATGTTGCCTCCCAAGGATGGTCCTGACATACCACCTCTTAGCCTGGGGGGCAAAGTTATTCATCCCTGGGAGAGGGCTCGCAATTTGGGTGTCGTCCTGGATCCACAGCTGACGTTAGAACACCATTTGTCGACTGTGACCAGGGGGGCCTTTGCCCAGGTTTGCCTGGTGCACCAGTTGCGGCCCTATCTGGACCGGGAGGCACTTCGAATGGTCACTCACGCCCTCATCATCTCAAGACTGGATTACTGTAACACACTCTACATGGGGCTGCCCCTGAAGAGTGTCCGAAAACTACAGCTGGTCCAGAATGCAGCCGCGCGAGCGATAATGGGTGTACCTAGATACACCCATGTTACACCTATCCTCCATGAGCTGCATTGGCTTCCCATTGGTCTCCAGACCCGCTTCAAGGTGCTAGTCATTACTTTTAAAGCCCTACATGGTATTGGACCTGGTTACCTGAGAGACTGCCTCCTGCCATTCACCTCCCAACGACCAATATGATCACACAGGTTGGGCCTCCTCCGGGTGCCGTCGACTGGACAATACTGGCTGGCGACTCCACGAGGGAGGGCCTTCTCTGTAGCTGCACCGGCCTTGTGGAACGAGCTACCCATAGAGATCCAGACCCTCACCACTCTCCTGACCTTCCGTAAAGCGACCAAGACCTGGCTGTTCCGGCAGGCCTGGGGCTGTTGATTAATTTCCAGCCCCACCTGATGGAATGGATGTTGTATTAATTTTTAACATTGTATTTTTTAAATATTTTAAATATTTTAAATGTTTTTACTTTGTTGTGAGCCGCCCAGAGTCCCAATGGGAGTGGGCAGCATACAAATCTTATTAAAGTTCAAAGTTCAAAGGTTTGCCGGGTACACCAGTTGCGGCCCTACCTGGACCGGGAGGCACTTCGAATGGTCACTCATGCCCTTGTCACCTCTAGGCTCAATTACTGTAATGCGCTCTACATGGGGCTGCCCCTGAAAAGTGTTCAGAGACTACAGTTGGTCCAGAATGCAGCCGCGCGAGCGATAACGGGTGTACCTAGCTACACCCATGTTACACCCATCCTCCGCAAGCTGCACTGGCTTCCTATTGGTCTCCGAACGCGCTTCAAGGTGCTAGTCATTACTTTTAAAGCCCTACATGGCTTAGGACCTGGATATCCTGGAGACCACCTCTTGCCACATACCTCCCAATGACCAATAAGATCTCATAGGTTGGACCTTCTCCGGGTGCCGTCGACCGGACAATGCCGGCTGGCGGCTCCCCGAGGGAGGGCCTTCTCTGTAGCTGCTCCGGCCCTGTGGAATGATCTACCCGTAGAGATCCGGACCCTTCCCACTCTCTCGGCCTTCCGAAAAGCCATGAAAACCTGGCTATTCCGGCAGGCCTGGGGCTGTTGGCTTCACGAACAAGGTCCAGCCCCACCTAGATGGAATGTATGGTGTGTTGTTTTTAAATTGTTTATCTTTCTCTTTTTAACTTTTTAACTTTTTATCTTGTTTCTGTAAGCCGCCCAGAGTCCTACGGGATTGGGCGGCATATAAATTTATTAAATTACTAATTATTACTAATAAATAAACAAATAAGCCCCTCCAATAATCTGGCTGTCAATATATTCTTAATGAAGAAATAATAGTGTTTATAATATGGATAAATTTGCCCAATGACTAATTGCTGATAATGCAATGCAAATGGAAAAAATAAAATCTGCAAATGCACAATTATAGTGTGAACATGTAACATAAGTAGCAGGTACACGAAAAAGCTCAACTCAATGAAATGAATGAATTGACTACACATTGATATTTTAGGCATCAGTTAATTGAACAACTTTTATCATACTAGTTACTATTTAGCATACATATAAAATATAATTTTAAAAGTGCTTATACTTAAAAGTATAATGCAATCAACTACCAAATAATATCAAGTAGACTTCACAGACAGCCTTTTAATGTGATACTTATTCAAGTTTATGCTGCAAAACTGACAGATTTTTTTAGGATCAATTTCAATCTGAAATCAACAAAAATGTAAACAAAATATGCTGCTTCAGTCGGAAGAGTGGCATGCACAAGTTGGAAATACCAATGAGGACTGTATGGCATAGGAGACAGGAGAATAACCTATTAGTTTTGGTTAATCCAAATATTTCTTTGCTACTAACACAATATTCCAGCAACCAAAACAATGCCTACATTTATATGAGCATCAACAGATGGAATACATATAAACCAAATTTACTATTGTAAAAAGTTAGCACTCCCATGTAGAAGAATGGATTATTTTGAGAAATATTAAAAATGCAGAATATTATATTTCCCTAAATGAGAAATGGAGAAACATGGTTTTTTTAGAGGCAGGAAACAAACTCAATCTTTCTTAATAGCCCCAAAGATACTGTAAAAGCTATTTTTTAAAAATGCAGATTTGGTAATCCATTCAAGACAGGATTAAAAACTCCCATGAAGCCAACATCTAGGATTAACTACATTTGTTAAACAAGATTAAAAACCCCAACTCATTGCCGGCTTTCATGAGACAAACTAATTAAATTCAAATAACAATATATCCAAAATAAGCCTCTAAATTACAAAATGCTGTAGAACAAACTGCATAAAAATCCATGTACTGACCAAACCAATTGTTCAGCTGCCCAGGATGTCAAATCCATGTGGTCCTGCCATCAATAAACCATCTTTCCAACCAGCCTCCATGTTTATAGTTGTTTCTTCTCACTTGGAACTGAACCAGATGTATATTTCTTCCAACAATTTGCCACTCAAAGATGGGACTCCAATGGACCTGGCCCGGTTAAGCCTTCTTTGCTGGCAGCAGACCCATTGAGTCTGTGGATAAGTTTTCCTGGAACTTGGCCATTTGGAACTAGGGTTTTAAAGAGGTTTGGAGTATTGAGTTCAAAGGCTGCTTGGAAAAAAAGTGAGTACCTCCGAATTTTAACTTTTAAAGCCTGGAAGAGCTTGTAAAATGTGTGTATGCCTGTGTGTGTGAGTGAGAGGATCCTTCACCCAATCACAGCTAGATCTTGCTTCCCGTGTGCCTTTCCTAGCCACAGAAAGATCTGTTCTACCAACAAAGCCTGGAAAGTATAGGAGGTCAGGCCAGAGCACAGTATCTTTTGTTAGGGAAAAAGGGAGAATGTGTGAAAATGGAATGGAAAAGTGAATGAGAGAGTTGAACTTGGGCAGCCAACTGGGAAGTCACTGAGCAAAGCCCTATGTTAGGAAGGGCCCGTAACTCTGGAAGCAAGCAAAGGGCCTCCCAGCCTCTCCTGAGTCTGAAAACTGTGAAGTGGGAGATTCTCTACAGGAGGTGTCCATATTCTGATAGGGAACCAGAGTCTTCCCGGACTCTCTTTGGTCAAAAAATTTCTGGTAGGACAGGAGTCTTGTTAGGAGGCTCTATTTGCCTGGACCCAACAGAATCAAATTGAATCTTTACATTGGAGAGGGAAATATGGGATCCTCTAGCTCAAGGGTCAAGGTTCCTTCATGGAAGACTTACTTGATATCTGGGACAAAAGAAATTGCCTGTCCAGGTGGGGATTAAGATTGTGTAGAATAGACTTTGGTCAGGGATGAAGCTGGAAAACCAATTTGGCTAAATAAAGGTATTTAAAAGAAAAGAGAAATATATAAATAGGAATGTTTGGGGTTTTGTTTTTTGTTGTCCCTCTCTCTTCCTCTCTGTCTTCCATGCAACCATATATGTTTGTTAAGATTTGTGCCTTCCCTCATTCTGAGTTAACTGAGATTTATGGTGGGAATGACCAGTGTGTGTCAACCCAAGAGTTATGTTTTTCCTCTCATTTTCTTCTTGTTTTTGTTTTGTGTCAATATATGAAAAAACAATGGTAACAATTTGCCTTAATGATCTTAAAGTGGAAATCAATATAGAAAAAGGTATACAACAAGGTGATGCAATATCACCTATCCTTTTCTCATCCTGCCTTGAAGAAGTATTTCACAAACTAAACTGGCTAAAATGGTGATGATAATGATGCGGAGGCTTCTGGAGGCTTCCCTAAAACCTCCGGAGGGTGAAAAGTGGCCCAACACAAACTGGAAGTCCAAAAATGGGCTGTTTCTGACCTTTGGAGGGCCTCTGAGGTGGCAAGGAGGGTTCCACCACAAAACCACGGTAGACTAAAGCGCGCTCGACAAAAGTGCGTACGTGATGTCATCACAGCGCGATGAAAACAGCACGCTGTGAGCAGTAAACTTAAAATTAACGCGTAAATCTAAACCTAACCCCCCCAAACCTAACCCTAAACCTAACCCTAAGCCTAACCCTTAACCTAACCCTAAACCTAACCCTAAACCTAACCCTTAACCTAACGCTAAACCTAACGCTAACCCTTAACCTAACCCTAACCCTAAACCTAACCCTTACCTTTATGTGAATCGGCTTGCTTTAAAAGCGCTTTTTAAATCGCCCTTTTTTCTCCGCGGTCGTATTTGTTGCGCTGCTGATGACGTCAGGTACGCGCTTTAATCAGGCGCACTTTAGTGGACCGCGATTTTGTCGTGCCACGGTAAGGAGGCAGTTTTCATGCTCCCTAGACTCCTAGAAAGCCCCTGGAACCTGGGAAGAGCAAAAAACAGTCCTTCAAGTCTGACTGGAGGTCCTCTGAAGGCCAGGAACAGTCCATTTTTGGACCATTTCCTTTTCTTCTTTCCTCTTTCCCCCTTTCTCCCTTTCCCCCTTTCCTTTCCTTTCCTTTTCTTTCCTTATGTGTTGTATAAGTCTTATGAAAAAGGCTTTAAAGGAATAATATATATTTCTACAAACAGAATATCTTGGCATTTCAGTATATAGTTGCTATGAATCTAATGAGAAAAAAATACCTTTTGAGAATAATTAAACCTTTATTCAAAGATTTTCATAATTAAGAATGAGAGAAAAAGGATATTGAATAGTCTGTTTATTGATAAAACTGCATTGAACATGCAAGCTGAAATAAAACGAAGTTTACATAAAAGTACACAAATGCACATACTGAACTCAGTATATCCTTGAACCAAGGTAATACAAAAAACTCCAGGTATTGAAATTTCCCTCAGATAATAAAAATGTAGATAAAAGGTATCAATTAAAGCTTAGCAGTTCAGTTTTATTAGCTGGAACCTGACACGGTGGTCTAGGATTTTGTGAATGCAACAAACACATGTCTTTAATTAAAGGCATAATTATTGCACAGCAGGTTTCTTAGAGACACACTTATTTCCAAGGCACATCTATTTGGCCCTTTCTAGAAAGAAAGAAAGAAAGGACTTGAGGATACTTGTAGATTAAAGGAGAATTTCCCAAGAGATATTTTGGTTATATTACAACTTCCTTTGTGTTGGTCATTACTGTTATATTTAGAATTATATTTCAGTATTAATCATTGCTCTCAAAATATAATGAAATAACTCAATAGAACTCCTTAGGCTTTGAGGATTCTTACTTTTTAAATATTTTTCAAAATAAGTATTAAAATGCTTTCTCTAAGTCATTCTGTGAGTGAGGTGGATTATTTTTATTTGATATATAAATAAATAATATCTAAACTTGCTTTGCTTTTTTGACTTAGTTTTAAAGAGATATTTTAATATATTCTTTACTTATCTGTGGTCTACTACTTGTTCCAACAACTACTAACTATCACATATTTTTTTTGAAAAAGTGGTTCTGTCTTTGAAGATCTAATTGTCTAGATTAATCTATTCATTTCTAAATATGAATATGATGTATAAAATTCTATGAATAAAGACTATTTCTCACAAAAATAGACTGTTTTAACTGAAAATAAATCATCTTTTGAGTTATGAATAAACTTATCTGTAATTTCTTAAATTATATTTTTAGCTTTTTGGAAATTCTACCATAATCACACCAGGTGTTTGTATTATGTCCTAAATGAGGTTTCCATAGATTCTGTGGAAGTTATTTTAAAATTTAATTTGAGTGTAAA
Source organism: Thamnophis sirtalis (assembly GCF_051295495.1). Taxonomy (NCBI): domain Eukaryota; kingdom Metazoa; phylum Chordata; class Lepidosauria; order Squamata; family Natricidae; genus Thamnophis; species Thamnophis sirtalis. The sequence goes on along the minus strand of NW_028261390.1, from coordinate 51,369,792 downwards.
AACTGTAAAAGAAGTAAAATCAAGGGCTGGCCCCTCATAAAATAGGAAATAACTTGCATTTTCCCCCTATCTGGGGTATTAGTAAAAGTTCTTAGCTAGGATTAGGTTTGAGATTATAATTTGTTTGTTGATATTCCAAACTAAGGCATTCACTGTTGGCAAGATTACTAACTGAAAATTCTTTTAAAAACTAATTTTATATTTTTTATTAGGCCAATTCAAAAGTCACATAATAGTGTTGAGGCTTTCAGACTTTCTGAGACTATGAAATATGATTGATCAAAGAAAAAGGGAAGTTGATTCACAGGTGACTCTCTCCTTTTGAGAAGTACAATCTAGAGAACTTTTTGGGCTTGCCCAACAGAAACTAATGAAGCAGGATCAGGAAGAAAAAGATGAATTTCTCGCTGAAATCTGAATGGCATAAAGAAAAACATTATCTTCAGGAAGACTGCAGAGGGGAAGTCTCATAACCCTACCCACTCTCATGGCCTTCCGTAAGGCTCTTAAGACCTGTCTATTCCAGCAGGCCCCGGGCTGTTGAACTCACGTTTGAGTTCCAGCCCCGATTAGAATTGGGCGTATGTAGTTGTCTTTTTAATTATGTTTTTGTGTTTTTAACTTCTGTTTTAAATGTATTGTTGTAAGCTGCCCAGAGTGCTCCAGGATTGGGCGGCCTATAAATTTATTAAACATTCAAATATTCAAACATAACAATTTTTATGCTAATTTCAGGAATTAAGAAAGATATCAAATGTACAAGAAAAGAGTGGGAAAAAATAGATAGCTAATTAGACACAAGATTGGAAAAGAGCAAAGGAGCTATAATAAATAGAATCATGGGACATTTTTTGTTCATTGTTTTATTTGAAGTATATTATGAACATCCCAAACTAAATAAATTCACATTATTTTACCTACTCTTAGTTATTGTATTTTCAAGCATTAGAGATTCAAAAAGAAGATTTAATTGCTATGATAAAGAAACCCATCCAGAAAGTTCTAATGACTCCAATTTTAAGTATTTATACAAGCATTGTACTTGTATTAATGTGAAATTGCTACTTTTTATATTATCCTTATGATAATTGCTTCGCAAAGGCAAGTCATCATAACAATAACATGACGTATTTTGATTGTTTGTATATTAATTTATGGGTTATATAATGGCTTATAAAGTGTATTTCTTGCAATTCAGATAAAATATATTAAGGATAACAATAGATTATTTCATTCCACCTTCCTTCAACTGACTTTATACCTGATTTGAATTCTATGGCACAATTTGAATTATCTGATTATATTTATGTAGAAATGAACGATTTGTATTAGACTTTGCCACTATAAATCATACTGTTGCCAAAATGGTATACTTGTAATTATTTCCTGCACAGAGAGAAGCAGTTATTTCAGAAATAAGGAAATATCCCATATTTAAATTAACAGGAGCTTGTTCCTGCTACTTTTAGCAGCATGGAGCACAGCATGATTAAAGTAACTGCCAAAAAATGAGCAAGGGCTGCATATCCACTGGCCAGTTGTGATGTACTAATGGATAACATTCATAACAAAGACAATGGATGCAATCTGGAAATATTGGGTATTAGCCAGAAAAAATTCAAAATTGATTGGACTATAATGCTTCACTGTGCCAGATGCATTCAAAATATTATGTACATCCATCAAGTAGATCAGACTTGGAACAGACTTGGAACAGAAAGGGCCATAACTCCCTTTATGAAAGGCTAGAGAACAATGAGGCTTTAGATCTATGAGGGTGCTATAAGAGTATTACCCATGATATGCCTTTTGTAGAATAGAGGTGTCCTCATAGCTCAGACTAGTTATGGATTTTAATAGTGTAACCAAAATCTTCAGATCTCTTCACTAATGTAATGATTATGCACATAGAAGAAAGAAGTCTACTAATTTATTTTTGACACTATCAAAGGCAGAAGTTGAAATATTCCATGACAAATAATCTTAGCTGAATCTAATCTAATAATAATGTTTTACTTTGCGCAGTACCCTGAAGTCAAGAAATTAAACCAATTAAGTGATCCACCCTTTCTTTTAAAAAACTTGTGATTTCATCAATATTAAACTAGTAATGTTTTTAGCATATTTATGTGCCATAGGATGTTACTTTGTTAGGTACTGTTAACAGACATCTCTAGCACATAAGCCAAATTAGCTTTAAGAAGTCAAATCATTATTTGAAATAATGAGATTTGTTTATGTGATTTATTCTTCTGCACTCTGGGCCAAGCACTTTATTGAGCTGAACCTTGCTTGTGACTATTGCTAATTTAAAGTGATGCCTCTGAGAAACATCATCATATTTCTAGATCCAATTAGCAAGGATGAGTTTTCAAAAAGAGTTTGAAAAGACTATACAAAAACAGGAACATTATATATCTTTATCAGTAGTCAAAATTACCTAAAATAATCTTCTGGAAAGGGTTGTGATTAGGGATTTTATTGTTTCACTTAGATTTAAAGAGTTATTGGTGTTTAGCCTCTGGTCAGGAGTGTTTTAAAGTCTCCAGATGGTACATTATCTTGTATTTAACATTGTGTGGAGAAACATAATTGCATAAGTATATTCCCTATAATTATACTGCCATTTTCTAAGCAATATTGTTGATTTAATGTTTTGAGTTTAACCTTTGTTGACTGTGGCACTACATGAATTCTGTCATGCAATATTAAAATGTTGTTTTGATTATTATACATATTTTACATAGATTTTTTTCACCCCCTTTGGGCCTAAAATACATATGACCAAATATGCACAGAAGTTAGCTTTACAAAATGAATCTGAATTTCATTTGATCTTTATATAATACATGCAAAAAATATCTGAATGCAAAGCGGTTATTTTTTAAAAAGTTAAACTATTTTAAATTTAAAATGTTTAAGTATCCCATTTTTGGAAGCTGTCAATAAAGTGCCTATGAACCATTTCTGAATTTCCTTGGAAATCTATCTTGTAACATGGCAGCACAATCCCCAGATGACACCCTTCCAGACACTACTAATTCATTTTTGTCACAATACCCTGATGTTTTGTAAAGATGAGGGGGTTGAGTTTCAGGATGTTGCCCCTGGGGATGTGGACAAGGCCATGAGAGCTGTGAGTGCCTCCACATGTGTACTGGACCCGTGCCCCTCCTGGCAGGTTGCTAACAGCAGGGAGGTGACACGGGGCTGGATCCAGGCGGTTGTTACCGCCTCCCTTCGGGAGGGAGTCTTTCCCCCCCGCACTTAAAGAGGCGGTGGTGAGACCCCTCCTGAAGAAACCATTCTTGGATCCAGCCGTCCTTAACAATTACCGTCCAGTCTCCAACCTCTCCTTTGTGGGGAAGGTTGTTGAGAAGGTGGTGGCCTTTCAGCTCCAGCGGTCCTTGGAGGAAGCTAGCTATCTCGACCCATTCCAGTCCGGCTTCAGGCCTGGCTACAGCACAGAAACCGCTTTGGTCGCATTGACCGATGACCTCTGGAGAGCCAGGGATGGAGGCTTCGCCTCCATCCTGGTTCTCCTTGACCTCTCAGCGGCTTTCGATACCATTGACCATGGTATCCTTCTGCGACGACTGCGGGAGGTGGGGGTGGGAGGCACTGTTTTGCAGTGGTTCTCCTCTTACCTCTCGGACAGGTCGCAGTCGGTGTTAGTTGGAGGGCAGAGATCGACCCCTAGGCCCCTAACATATGGGGTGCCGCAGGGTTCGGTCTTGTCCCCCCTACTTTTCAACATCTACGTGAAACCGCTGGGCGAGATCATTCGGCGGCACGGGATAAAATACCACCAGTATGCGGACGATACGCAGCTGTATCTGTCCGCCCCGTGCCAACTCAATGAAGCGGTGGACGTGATGAACCAGGGACTTGAAGCTGTTAGGGACTGGATGAGGGCTAACAAACTCGTGCTCAACCCAGATAAGACCGAGTGGCTGTTGTGTTTCCCTCCCACCAATTTGGCACGTATTCCACCTCTCAGGCTGGGGGGTCAAACATTATACCCCTCAGACAGGGTCCGCAACTTGAGAGTCCTCCTGGATCCACAGCTGACTTTCGAACACCATCTGACAGCTGTGACCAGGGGGGCATTTGCCCAGGTTCGCCTGGTGCACCAGTTGCGCCCCTACCTGAACCGGGAGGCTCTCACAACAGTCACTCGGGCCCTTGTGACCTCTAGGCTGGAGTACTGCAATGTGCTCTACATGGGGCTGCCCTTGAAGAGTATTCGGCGACTTCAGTTAGTCCAGAATGCGGCCGTGCGAGCGATTGTGTGTGCACCTCGCTTCACCCACATAACACCTATCCTCCGCGAGCTGCACTGGCTACCTGTCGATCTCCGGGTGCGCTTCAAGGTGCTACTTGTCACCCATAAAGCCCTACATGGTAGTGGATCTGGGTACTTGAGAGACCGCCTACTACCAATTACCTCCACGCGACCTATTAGATCTCATCAATTAGGCCTCCTCCGAGTTCCATCTGCCGGTCAATGCCGACTGGCAACTACGCGGAGGAGAGCCTTCTCGGTGGTAGCTCCGACCCTATGGAACAATCTCCCCGTGGAGATTCATACCCTCACCACCCTCCAGACCTTCTGCACAGCCCTCAGAATCTGGCTATCCCGTCAGGCCTGGGGCTAAGACTGTAACCCGCCCGAATGGTATGAATGTTGCGTTTTTAATTATGTATTGTCTTATATGTTAAAAGTTTGTCTCCCCCTTCCCTTTTTGGTTGTGAGCCGCCCTGAGTCCCCCCAGGGAAAAGGGCGGCATACAAATAAACTTCAAATCAAATCAAATCAAATCATCTACTTCTAATATTCATGGAACTTGAAAGACAAAATGTATGGAGGACATTAGTTATCACCGTGACCCGACAAAAGGGTGAACGTCAAAATCGCGCCCGACTAAACCGTGTCACTAAAACTGTGACGTCATCAACGTGGCGACAACAGCGCGGAGACAGAAGGGTGCTTTACAATAGCGCAGAGACAGAAAGCCAATTTAACTTAAGGTAAGGATTAGGTTTAGGGTTAGGTTTAGGGTTAGGTTTAGGGTTAGGGTTAGGTTTAGGGTTAGGTTAAGGGTTAGGTTTAGGGTTAGATTAAGGGTTAGGTTTAGGGTTAGGTTTAGGGTTAGGTTTAGGGTTAGGGTTAGGTTTAGTTTTACAACGCGCTTCTGTCTCCGCGCTGTTGTCGGCGCAATTCAGCGCTCATTCGTCGGAGCACTTTAGAACCTGTGGTTTTATCACCGTGGTTTAGTAGGGCGCGGTTTTGTCATTCGCCCTTTTGTCGGTGAACCAGTTATCACTCTATCTTCTTTTGCAATATGATAAAAATAAACCAGAAATTTGCCAATGGATGGGACAGGTCCTTGCAGTTTTTTACTTGCAGCATTTTGCCATATAGATAGGTGCCTTGTACGTTTCACTGCAGTGAGCATGTATTAATTGGGCTACTGAAGTCAGCTGATCACAGTTACACCACAGATGCTGAAGAAACCTGGAAAAGGCAGTCTGATAAATCTGTTAGTATATGGACATAGTGACTGGGACAAAGATTTAAACCACATGTGCACTTATTTTTATATATCATTGGTCTAATTTGTTCTAAGACCAATGCTTTATATGGTCCCTGCAGTGTTCTTGCAATGTTTTTGGAAATAGCATGCCTCTGCATGTGTCTTTCGTAGGCTATGACAGAGTAACTGGCCTCAGGTCACCCAGACACCTTCGTGCCTAAGGCATGAGAGTTTCCCAGTTTGTAGTCTGGTGCTTTAACCACTACATAAAACTGGCTCTCTGTTAGATTTTATGTACTGTATTTGATTTTAATGATATAACCTACATTAATTAGCTTTAAAAATGACAAACCAGTTTAAAACCAAATTAATCATTCTTTACTGTTATTTCATGGCTATTCTATGCCTATTGATTGAAAATGCACTGAATAATATTTGTTTATAGTTGTATTAAGTTTTTTTAATCAGTTAGCAACTACTTCAAAGGTAATTGTGTCAAGGCAATTTGGATATACCTAAGACAATACCCACTGATATGCAACTTATGATCTCTATACATATTTTTGTTTTTATGCAGTAGAATGTATTCTTCTTTTGTCCTTGATTTGCAAATGGGCATGTGGAGGCCTCCATTTACTAAATGGAAACATATTTAAAATCTATAATAAGCCATGAGTGTTAAATTGTATAAACACATTTCTTCTAGTCTAATGTAAATTACAAATAATTATTAACACCTTTTTCTTATATTTCTAATATTACAAATTTTGCATATTTTTATTGCATATTTATAGCAATTTGAAAAGTTAGGCAGAAGCTGAATAAAATATTAGCATTGATATAATGTATTAACAATAAGAAGAATAAGAAGAAGTTGAAGAAATAATGGACTTGGTAAGCTGCAAGAAGATTGCACAGATTACAAACAATAACATGACAAAGAATGCATCAGAAGATCTGCAAGAAATATAATTCACTTGCAAACAAGAACTGGTGGAATCACAAAATAGAGAATGTAACAGTAAATGAAGAAGCTAAATTGCTCTGGGACTTTAGAATTCAAACAGATAAGCACCTGCCAGATAATACCAGATTTAACATTTTTTGATAAAAGACAAAAAAAAAAAAAGTCTGGATACTGGACCCGGCAGTACCTGGAAACAGAAGAACTGAACAGAAAGAATCAGAGAATAGAACAAAATACAGAGACATTCAAATAGAAGTAGACAACTGTGGCAAAGGAAAGCAAAGATAGTACCAATAGCAATAGATACCTTGGATGCAATTCCAAACAACTGGAGTACCAGTGGATGCAACTGGATTGAAAAAAAATACCATTAGTCAATTGCAAAAGACAGTTTTATCTGGAAGAGCTTACTTTCTGCAACAATAACTTTAACATCATCCAACATCCACATTTGCATAATGCAGGTCCTTGGGAAAGACTTGATAGGTGGATAAAGTGCCATATCCTATCTGGTTGATTGTGTGACTGATCAGAATAATAATTTATTAAACTTGAATGCCACGCAACACAATGGCTAAAGCACAACAATTAAACAAATAAATTTGATGACAACAGTGATGATGATGATGATGATGATGATGATGATGATATGCAATTCTTATGTTAATAGTCCTACATTGCAATATAAAAAATTATACTTTTGAATTATTAATTCAAGTTACCACATTAAACTGTCCCCATAAATATATTGATACTTAATACGCTACTCAGTATGGGCCCAGGCAGCTTATACTTATTCTTTGAGAGAGAGAGAAAAGGCACTATATGAAACTGTGCGGTCCCTGGTGCTCTTCCCACTTGGTGGTTTTCCTACAGATGTTTAATTAAACAAACTAGGTAACATCATCACTGTTAGTTAACTAGTTGACTAGCACTGCTGAAGGCTCCCAGTTTGGGTAATAAAATGTCTGCAAGAAAACTACCATGCTTGGCGAACGTCAGGGACCCCATTTCAACACTGACCTACAAATGCTCTTTATTGGCACTATATGGAACTGTTATATATTTTTATTTTTTGCAATAAGAATAAAAAGAAGAAACTGTAAAAAAAATACTGAAAATTTGCAAATGGAAAATTATTCTCTCTTCAGAAAAATCTCAACGAAGGAAGACTTCAAAGGTTCGGTCTCATCTGGAACAAGCCAAGCAGAGACTTTATCTATCTAACCTAGTTTGTCTTTGCCAAGTAACAGTATTTCTTTCCAAGCAGCTACTATTACTTTAACGGGAATTTTCTTTTTCTTTTAATATCGATGCCAGATGGATGGGATTTTGTTCCTCCCAAAGCAAATATGATTTGCTTGACCCCTTTGTAGGTTGTATGTATGTAGCAATCATGGATTGGACTTGTGATTTTTCTATTCATTTGTTTGTTGGTTGGTTCGATTTATAGAACTGCATAACTCACATTAAGTATTCTTGGCAGCTAACTAAGTGGGGGGAAAAAGAAAACAAATAGAAAAAGAAAAAAAATCCTCATAAACAGTAAACAATTCAGTAAAACAGTAAAACAGATCCTCAGTAACAATTAACATACCCTATGCTTGATCTCAACCCTGTCTCCTGGACTTTATTCTAGATCAGCATTACTTATATTTATATATATTTGTATAATATGTTAATTATTTTTTCCCCCTCTGGACTTAGAAACTGTAATGAATGTTGTCTGCCAAAGGAGGGATACAATAATCTTGTTTCCTAAAAAATAGAAGAGAAGCCCTTAGGCTTATTTAAGTCTACTTAGGTTCAAGTGGACCATTACTCTGTCCTGCCAGCTCTAAAATGGGATTATGTGATGGGTATAGTTGTATTTACAGATGATACTTTGAGCATTATAATTCATGCCCAATCACAAATCCTTTTTGTTTTTATGACAAATTAAATAGATATTGATCAATGTGGCAGTATGTAAAGTTATTAAACTGAATTGTGTCATTGTTACAGTGCCATTATAGTAACAAGGATCCTATGCAATAAACACAGTGCCATTTAGCAGTAATTAACCAACCAAGTAAAATGTCATAGTAAGGTCAAAGGAGGCGGGGGAGGGGACAGGGAGGGAAACCATGAAAACTGACCTAACATAGAAAATGTGAATACAGTGCCAAAGGAAGTTTGAAGGCATTAGCCTTGGTGAAACATTTAATCCAAACTTCATTTTAACATTTCAGTTCAGAAATAATCACATTCCCTTGGTTCAAATTAAGGTCACTTTTGTAACTTTCAAATGCTATTTCCTCTGAATAGCCTGCAGAGATACTTGGATTGGTTGGTGCTTTTTACAGATGTAGCTCTGTTTGCTTCACTGTCTGGTATCTTTTCCTCTTAATTTTAACATTAGCTCCAACTTGGCTGATGTTATTTCTAATGTTCTTTATGTGGGGAAGGGATAAATCAATGAAAAAGCACCAATTTCTGAAAACAACTCCATATTGAGGCAGAGATGGCACCCCGTTCCTAAAATACTTCTTATTCCTACTATTTCTATTACTATAAACATAGTTTTTGCTAAGCAATTGCATGTTCTCAAATGGATTGTTGCTTTCTTTGCTTTCTATTTTGTAATAACAATGATCCACTGCTATCACATGTTCAGTTTAGTGAGATGGATCACGTTTAAGTAACTGGCAGTTCAAGGAAGTCCTACCTTTGATTGTTTACATGAACGTGTTTTAGAACAGCTATTTAGCTTCTATTTATTTCCTCTCCTCTGCCCAGCTCAAGTGTGAAGGCTGGGACTCAGCACACAGGTCACTGATAAACTGAATCCCCATTTGGCAGGCAGGAAAATTAGATTGATAAGGTCATTGATTTATGGCTTTATCTGTCACTAGTTGGGCAACCAGCCTGAACAGAGTAGGGTTTGTTATCACCACTTTTTCTTTTCCTTTAAGTAAACCAGATTCTTTTGTTCCCCCCTTAAGAACAATAAAGATATATATTTGATAAATACAACATTTCCCAAATCTGTTATTCTTTACTGTTCCAAACCTGAATCATCCTTTCTTAAAGCAAATGTGATTTTCAGACAGTTATTTAAATTGGCTTTGTGTTCAGATGTGTGCATTGCTGTACAGAATTCATTATTACATTGTAATGAATGCATTAGAGGTAGTTCTCATCTTATAATCATTCATTGTTCAAAGTTACAACAGCACTAAAAAAAAGTGACTTCTGAACATTTTTCACACTTATGACCATTGCAGCATCCCTGTGGTCATGGGATCAAAATTTGGACCCTTAGCAGTTGCCGTGTGATTATGACATTGCCGTATCCTGGGTGATGTGACCACCTTTTGCGATCTTCTGACAAGCAAAGTCGATGAGGAAGTCAGATTACTTAAAACCGTGTTACCAACTTAACAATTGCAGCGATTCACTTAATAACTATAACAAGAAAGTCATAAAAAGGGGCAAATCTCACTTAATGTCTTGCCTAGCAATGAAAATGTTGGCCTCAATTGTGTTTCTTAGATCTGTAATTGCTATTCTAAAAATATTTAGATCCAAGGTGATTTATATATTGACAGTTTAATTCACCACTTAAACAGATGAAGAACAGTAAACAGAAAGCAATGCTGGGTTCTCAAGAAAATATAAAGTGCCAGTAATTATTAAAGCATATTTTTATTTCAATATATAGACACTCTGGGTTTCTGTAAAACTGTTAACAAAAATATAGGATTGAACTTCAAATCTATTTTTTTGATTTGCGAGTATTTTTCTGTCATGCTAGATCACATTAGCTATGTATCAGGGGTGGGTTTCAATCGGTTCACGGCGGTCCCTGCAAACCGGTTGGTCGGTGAACCCAGAAGTAAGTAACTTCCGGGAACGGCGAAGGGCCCACTCGCCCGCCCACGCTCCTTACCAGTCTTTGAAGGCTTCTGCGCTTCCACGCAGGCGCATGGCATATACAGCGCCTGCGCGATTCTCCGTGAGCAGCTGGAGCATCGCGCAGGCACTAAGACGCATGCATGAACTGCACGTGTGCACGAGGACGCTGCCGGCCCCGTTCCAACCGAACTGGTTGGAACAGGATTAGCAACCCACCACTGCTATGTATGCTCCAAATTCCTTCTATGAAATCTTGCCACCTGGTGGGACTTTGGAAATAGGCCTTTTCTGTCGCTCCCCTATCTTATGGAGCAGCCCCCAGACCCTTTGTGTTTCACAGGTGCCCACTCTATTAGCCTTTTAGAAGGCAATTTGACTGGCTTTTTACCCAAGAGTTGGATAGAATCCATATATTTAGAATTGGCCGAGGCACCACAAGAAGACAATGAGGCCCTGGGGTTTACTTTTGTTTTATGATTTATCTTTTATGATTTTATGGCCATTGGGTTTTATTATTATTGTGAGCTATCCAAAGTTGTGTTTAATATAGGTGGACACAGTCTTAAAAGTTTGAATACTAGTTTTTTGAGATACAAATGCATTCAAAGGAATTTTTCTGTATTCTGTTTAAAGATTATATTCAGTGTCTTATCATCATGATCAGCTCAGAAACAACAAAGAAACAACTTTCTCAATGGTACCCCGCTTGATGAAATTATTTCCATCTGCAGCTGCTCTCTCTCTCCTGTCAAATTTTTTTAACAAGAAGCTAACTTCAACAATGCTAAGCTGTTCTGTTTTCTGCTAATAGATATTTAAAGCAGTAGTTTATTTTAACGACTTTATTTAAGATCTTTTTATTGTATACTATTGAATTTTATTTCATTTTTTAATTCAGTGGACTATATTAACTTGGCAATATCCACATATTTAAAATATACACACTAAAGTCATTGACATTTAGGGTTTTATTTGATACCCTGTTGATTATTCCCAATAAAATTATGCATGAATGCATCACTCAAACCTGTACAAAGACAGCCTTTGAAGAAGAGCAATGATTGTTCCATCACTCTTCCTAGCTGAACAGAATGAATCAGGAAACTGTATTGAAAGCCTATAAACTACTCAGAGAAGCTCCTTTTTATAGAGTTGCATAAAATATTAGAATAGAACAGAACAGAACAGCAGAGTTGAAAGGGAGCGTGAAGGTCTTCTAATCCAAGCCTCTGCCTAGGCAGGAAACCCTACACCAATTCAGATAAATGGTTCTCCAACATCTTCTTAAAAACTTCCAGTGTTGGAGCATTCACAACTTCTGGAGACAAGCTGTTCCACTGATTAATTGTTCTAACTGTCAGGAAATTTCTCCTCAGTTCTAAGTTGCTTCTCTCCTTGATTAGCAATTACCCATTGCTTCTTCCCTCAGGATCTTTGGATAATAGTTTGACTCCTTCTTCTTTGTAGCAACTCGGGAGATATTGGAACACTGCTATCATGTCTCTCCTAGTCCTCCTTTTCATTAAACTAGACATACCCAATTCCTGCAACCGTTCTTCATATATTTTAGCCTCCAGTACCCTAATAATCTTTGTTGCTCTTCTCTGCACTCTTTCAAGTCTCTACATCCTTTTTACATTGTGATGGCCAAAACTGAATGCAGTATTCCAAGTGTAACCTTACCAAGGAATTACCAAGTGGTATTAACACTTCACATGATCTTGTTTCTACCCTTCTGTTTATGCAGCCTAGAATTGTGTTGGCTTTTTTTGCAGCTGCTGGACACTGCTGGCTCATATTTAAATGGTTGTCCACTAGGATTCCAAGATCCTTCTCACAGTTACTACTATTGGGCAAGGTACCACCTATACTGTACCTGTGCATTTTGTTTTTCTTGCCTAAATGTAGAACTTTATTTTTTTCACCATTGAATTTCATTTTGTTAGATAAGTGCCCAATGTTCAAGTTTGTCAAGATCCTTCTGTATCTTAAGCCTATCTTATGGAATGTTGGCTATTCCTGTTAGCTTGGTGTTGTCTGCAAATTTGATGAGTTCCCCATCTATCTCCTCATCTAAATCGTTGATGAAGATATTGAAGAGTACAGGGTCTAAAATAGAGCCTTGGGGTATTCCACTGCATACTTTCCTCCATATAGATACAGTTCCATTGAAGACTACACATTGAGTGCGGTTGGTCAGCCAGTTATGAATCCATCTGGTGGTGATGCTGTCTAACCCACATTTTTCTACTTTATCTAGAAGTAGGTTATGATATACTTTATCAAATGCCTTTCTGAAGTCCAAGTAAATGATATCAACAGCATTTCTATGTTCCACAAATTTTGTCACTTTGTCAAAGAATGCAATAAGATTAGTCTATCATGATCTGTATTTGACAATGTTGGCTTTTGATTATTACTTTGTTTGCTTCTAGGTGTTCACTGATCCTTTGCTTGATTATCTTTTCCACAATCTTCCCTGGTATTGAGTCAGGATGATAGGTCTATAGTTTCCTGTATCTTTTTTTTTTTTTTGAAGATGGGAATTACATTAGCTCTTTTCCACTTTTCTGCCACTTTTCTGGCAGTTTCCCAGTGCTTTGGCGGTGGTCTGACCCCTCCTGAAGAAGCCATCTTTGGATCCAGCTGTTCTCAACAACTATCGTCCAGTCTCCAACCTCCCCTTTGTGGGGAAGGTTGTTGAGAAGGTGGTGGCCTTCCAGCTTCAACGGTCCTTGGAGGAAGCCAGCTATCCTGACCCCTTCCAGTCGGGCTTCAGACCTGGTTACAGCACAGAAACCGCTTTGGTCGCATTGACCGATGATCTCTGGAGAGCCAGAGATGGAGGCCACGCCTCCATCCTGGTTCTCCTTGACCTCTCGGCGGCTTTCGATACCATCGACCATGGTATCCTTCTGCGACGACTGCGAGAGGTGGGGGTGGGAGGCACTGTTCTGCAGTGGTTCTCCTCCTACCTCTCGGACAGGTCGCAGTCGGTGTTAGTTGGGGGGCAGAGATCGACCCCTAGGCCCCTAACATACGGGGTGCCGCAGGGTTCGGTCTTATCCCCCCTACTATTTAACATCTACATGAAACCGCTGGGCGAGATCATTCGGAGGCACAGGTTAAGATACCATCAATACGCGGACGATACTCAGTTGTATCTGTCCGCCCCGTGCCAACTCAATGAAGCGGTGGACGTGGTGAACCGGGGTCTTGAAGCCGTTAGGGACTGGATGAAGGCTAACAAGCTTGTACTCAACCCGGAGAAGACCGAGTGGCTGTTGTGTTTCCCTCCCAAAAATTCGACCAGTGTTCCATCGCTCAGGCTGGGGGGTCAAATTTTATACCCCTCAGAGAGGGTCGCAACTTGGGAGTCCTCCTGGATCCACAGCTGACTTTCGACCACCATCTGACGGCTGTGACCAGGGGGGCATTTGCCCAGGTTCGCCTGGTACGGCAGTTGCGACCCTACCTGAACCGGGAGGCTCTCACAACAGTCACTCGGGCCCTTGTGACCTCTAGGCTGGAATACTGCAATGTGCTCTACATGGGGCTGCCCTTGAAGAGCATCCGGCGACTTCAGCTAGTCCAGAATGCGGCCGCGTGAGTGATTGTGGGTGCACCTCGGTTCGCCCACATAACACCTATCCTCCGTGAGCTGCGCTGGCTACCTGTTGATCTCCGGGTGCGCTTCAAGGTGCTACTCACCACCTATAAAGCCCTCCATGGTAGTGGATCTGCGTACTTGAGAGACCACCTCCTGCCAATTACCTCCCTACGACCTATAAGATCACATCGATTGGGCCTCCTCCGAATACCATCCGCCAGTCAGTGTCGACTGGCAACTACACGGAGGAGGGCCTTTTCAGTAGCAGCTCCGACCCTTTGGAACGATCTCCCAGTGGAGATTCGTACCCTCACCACCGTCCAGACCTTCCGCACAGCCCTCAAGACCTGGCTATCCCGTCAGGCCTGGGGATAAGATCACAATCTGTCCCCACCCGAATGAAGAATGAATGTTGTGAACTATTTTACTCTTATGTATTGTTTTATGTTTATTGTTTACACCCCCCTCCCTATTTTATGTAAGCCGCCCTGAGTCCCCGCGGGGAAAAGGGCGGCCTATAAATATTAATAAAATACAAATACAAATTTGGGATCTTTGAAAGAAATAGTTCAGTGGTTCTGAGATCTCATCTGCCAGTTCCTTCAGAACATTGGGGTGTAATCCATCCAGTCCTGGTGATTTGAACTCATCTAGGGTAGACAGGTGCTCATTTACCATTTTATTCCCATCTGTGACAAATATTTTACTACTGATTCATACTGTGGACTTAACAATGATTTACGGTGCTATTTTCCTTTATGCCCATATACTCTGCCTTTTTAGGTTGTTCATTGTAAATTCCTTGTATTGGCAGATAAAATTCCTTACATTTTGGTAGTGGAAGACAACTGGATTGGTGGGTTAAGGCACCAGGATATAAACCATGAAACCATGAGATTGAGTCTTCGGTTGGATGACCTTGACCAGTCACTCACTCACAGTCCCTGAAAAATGCAATGGTAAACCACTACTGAAATCTTGCAAGAAAACTACACGGACTTGTCTAGGTAATTTCCAGGACTTAATAATAAAGTACTTACATATATTGGGGGATTTGAATGCAAATAGAAGGAATAAAAATCAGTGCTCAGCACTGGGCTGCTACAGATCTCAGAACAACAAATTTACAAATTCATACAATTGAATGAATAAATAAAAAATAAAAACTCCCCATTTCACATAAAGCTGGGGGGGATCTGAGTCTGATATTCATTCTATGTGTAAGAAAAGGAGGAAATTGATTGATTAAATACTTGTTAATTTTAACCTTACTCACTTTGCTAATCTCTTGAAGCTACAAACACCTCAAACTAGTATTTTCTCTTTAGGTTCCGCAGTTTAGGAACTGGGAGGAGAATGAGACAAGAGAGTTGGTTCCAATAGGACAAGTAGAGGTATAGCATCTTAAAAGAAAAACCAAACAAACCAGCAATTTCAATCAGCATTTCAACTTCCACTAAGCTAAAATTTCGAACACTGTAGACACAAAAGGACATGATTTTAAATTGACACAGCATGTTAGTGTGGAAGTGTCCTGTGACTGAAGCAGTCACAATAGCATCTCTTTGCAGCACTATGGAGGACTGTTGAGAAAGGATGAAACACAACAAGCAAGGAAAACAATCCTTCATCCAGATTTATTGTACAAAGGAAAATTGACAAGCCAGGAGTTTTCAATTATCTTGAATGACAACTAGTAGTAAGTGAGTAGAAAATTTTAAAGTTATTTTAAAAGAGTTGGCCTGATGGAAAAGGAGACTGAACCTGTGCAGAAACACAACACTAAATTATTATTTTGAAAAATAATTATTATGATGATCTGCCTATTTTCACAGAAGCATTAGATGTTTAAAAGTGACAACAATTTAAATCTGCATATGCTATGCCACAGGGGGTTAAAAATGGGTTAGGGTTAGGGTTATTGGTCCTCACCAATAATGAAGTCATGTTTTATACAAAGTGGATATGCATGGGTCTGAGCATCATCTACACTCTAGAAAGCTACTGTTACCATAAGTGGATCACTTACTGATCTACTGTTACACGTAGTGGTCTATGACTTTAAAAAATAACTGTAGCTAAATGATAATATTCAGTTTGCTCTGGATTTTTTTTTTACTTTTTTTTGTACTCCAACAAACTGTCCTTGAGGTCCTAGATCTGGCCTATTAAATTAAAGTCATCTTTACTACATGGTAATTCATTGCTCAGGAACTATGTTCTGGAATTCACCATAATTAAATTCCACTAGAGAGTTGTTTGCACATTTACTGTTTATCAGCGCATCCATAACTGCTGTCATTCCTTTGAACAGCTGGTGCTTCTCCATTCCTGCTTCTCTTATCCTGTGGTAAACTATAAAAATGTTTATATTCATTGCAGAAATATTTATGTGTTTTTAAGGACTATAAACCTCAAATATTTCTTTACCACTAATGGGCACAAAAAGAAAATGCTTTAATCTTTGTTTACTGGTAGTAGAGAGCATACCTAGTATTTTACACCAATATGAATACATCAATCAAAATCTTGCCACTGCCATCATTCTGCTTTAAGCCCCAGAGCTGTAGGAATGTAACTATGTACATCTAAAGGAAGAGCCACAAAAGCAGAGATCCTTAGACTATCTTTGCCCATTTTACTTTCATTATTTTGAAATGGGATGGATCTGGAAGATAGTTGGAAATTTTTATTTAGTGAAAATAACAATTTTCACTGTTTTTCCATAGAAGATTGATCTGAAAATAGTAACTACACCAGTTATATATTACAGGGGTTGATTTTTAATAATTAAATAGGCAACTTTTTTTCCATGTACAATTAAAAATATTAATGCTAGTCCATTTAGTGGTTTAGAATTAGGATTTGCAACCTTTTTCAATATAAACACCGAATTTGGATTTTGACTAGCATGTTGAGGGCTGTTCTCTGAAAAATCAGTGCTTTTTCAGAGCTTAGAATGGAACCTGAAGCTTTTGGAATAAGGCTTAGAATTTGAATGCATAAAAGGAAACCATTTATAATATTCTTTTTCAACTGCATGCTCTTCAGGTTACTCTTCAGGTTATTTGGTATATATAAAATATAACATAAATATAAAACAATATAAAACAGTTTATATTGCTTTATTTGTTTCCTAGTATAATTTGATTGCTTATTAGTAATCTATGACTATCACTAAGTGTTGTACCTTATGATTCTTGATGAATGTATTCTATTTTATTTTTTCTTATGTACACTGAAAGCATATGCACCCAAGACAAATTTCTTATATGTGTCTTCTATTCTATTCTATTCTATTCTATTCTATTCTATTCTATTCTATTCTATTCTACTCTACTCTACTCTACTCTACTCTACTCTACTCTACTCTATTCAAGACTGAGCATAAGGTTGGAGAAAACTAGCACGTATAACTTGAGATGGGTTTCCTATTATCTGAAGCTAGATAATACCCGCAAATATTTTCAACCATAGTATTATGCCATGAAATATTTATCCTGTGTAAACTATGGTCTTTTAAGTATCAAAATGTCTTACCAGAGAAACCATTATTGTTTGCCAAGGATTTTCAGTATAGAATACAAATTACTGACTGGGTTTGATTTTTATGCAGTTTTACTGTTTGCTTTAATTTGGTGGGATGGTTCTTTACTGTGTGTGCTATTTAAAATGTGCGCCAAACTATTTGTTGCATATTTTGTTCCCGACCGCATCCTATGTCTTGAATAAAAACAGCCATCAGATTGAAATTGTTTTGAAATTGTATTTAGTTTCCAAAAAGGTTGAACATGTGATACTGATGCAGTTAAACATCCTGATCGATCATAGACATTCTTTGGGTAGAAATGTCTTAGATCCTCATCAGAATTCTGTAATTCCTTATTTTACTATTCAGTGCAGATGTCCTTTCTATATATATAGATATCTCTATAATAAAGCATTTATCTAATAATTAATCGGAATACATACAGAACAGAAAATGAATGGACTTGCATTTAGTTCTCATTAGATTTTCTGGAATGTTACCACCTTCTATGTTTGTTGAAGATTAGAACTTAAGAAGCCCGGGTGTACTTTGCCAAACATCAATAGCATGGAAAATATCAGTCCAGAAAAATCCAAGTGTTTATTATTTATGCATTGCTGGGATTTTCAAACAGTAGCCACAAAATATTATCTGTCATGAACTTAGGAGGTAAAGGACATTTTTATCTGAATACACAAGTCTGTGGCTTGTAGCCAAAGCTATTCAAAAATGCAAATACTCATATTTTATGGTTAGAAAAACCTCAGTCTGTGCAACTTTTGAAAACATCTTAGAATATAAATCATCCAGAATAGTCTTTCGCTTATAAGGAGCTGATCCATAGCTTCAGGGGAAAAAATTAAATTTCATTTGAAGTCATTGAATACACATGGCTTACATTAGTTTCATTTTCATTTTGCAAGTTTTATGACTATTTAAAAATAATTTTTCTGTTTTCTGAACAAATTACAGAAGACATCTGCCATATATTCAATCTATAAAGCTCATAAAGAAAAGAGACAGACATTTTATGAGTGATATTATAAAAATTACATGATTATCTTGTTTATTTTAGCTGTTCTCTTTAATGGTTACAGTAGTTTTCCCATTAAAGTCTTTAAAGTTCCAGGTTGCAGTGGACCACTGCACAAATACTGAGAAATAATACTATAATATTTATAGCTCAAATAAGTGGGAGAGTTACGGACAAGCTATATCATTGAAACCAAAGTAAACTTGACAGTGTCAAAACTCTTTGTTAATGTCCAGAGGAGTAGATAATAGAAGAACATTGGGTGAACTGTGGAAGAAAGCTTTTCACATACAAGAAGTTAATCTTCCCATAACATCTAACTCAAATATTTTTTCTGTCCAGCTGAAAAGAATTGTCTGCACAATAGTAAGAAGAAAGTTTTTACACATTCTCTTACTTGTGCTTGAACAGTTTTATCATGGCATAAGCAAAAATTGTCCATTTGTACTTTCTGAACCTGATCCTTTAAGAGAACAATATAAGTATTTCTGAAAGTGCTTCTATGCAAAACCCAAAAAGTAAGGGACAGAGAATTTATGCACACTAATTTGCATGCAAGCCCATATCTTAATATACTGCACTCCACATATAATTTACATATATCTTATCCTAATCTTTCTTCTTCTAATAATCCAGAAATGAATTCATAGATGAAACAAAGGTAATGAATTCTGCTTTTTCACCACTCAGTAATCTGCCTCAGACATGTTGCTTTCCTGAACCAGTCATTTAGCTGATTAGTCATGCTAATAAAACAGCTGGTAGAAAGCAAGATAAATATTAGAAAACATTCTACTTGGCTTAGCCAGAGTTATAACCGGGGTGTCAAATTCATGTCATCACGGTCGGTGGCATAACATGACATATCGGGACTTTTTCTCCCCTTTGCTAAGCCGGGCAAGGGTGTGGTCAGTGCGTGACACATCCGGATCACGGGCAGGGAGTTTCACAGCCCTGAGTTATAACATATCTCAGGCTGAAAGTTCTTCATTCCTACTATGGCTAATAGGCATGGTTTGGGTCATTCAAAAAGGAGACATTCACACCTGGAATAGTTATTTCTGGCTTACAGCAGAGATTTAGAGATTTAGAGATTTATTAACATTTATAGGCTGCCCTTTTCCCTGAGGGGACTCAGGGCGGCTTACATAAAATCAAGGGAGGGATATACAAACAATAACGTAGACAAACATAGAATAAAATAATGAGCAACATTCATTCATCATTCGGGAGGGGCGATTATCTTTGTCCCCAGGCCTGACGGGCTAGCCAGGTCTTAAGGGCTATGCGGAAGGCCTGGATGGTGGTGAGAGTACGAATCTCCACGGGGAGATCGTTCCAAAGGGTCGGAGCTACTACTGAAAAGGTTGGGCCCGGTTGGGCCTTGAGCCTTTCAGAACTGGGCCGCAGAAGTGGTGGGTGAACAAGTACGCATGCATCTCCACTTGTGGATGTGCATGCTCCATTTGCACCAGTAGCATGCTCAGATGCTCACTGCTCACACAAATGGATCTACATGTGCATGCATACTTGCCTTCTGCTCATGTGAAACCATTCCCTCCCCCCACATCAGTCTGCAAAGCTGGAAAGGTTGTGGAACTCTGGCTTAGAGAAATATTTTTAAGAAGTTATCTCATTTCTGTCCCCCAAAACTAGATATTTCTATCTCAATGACAAATTAATAAATTCTTAAATATATTATGTTCCATTCAGTTATCCATAATTAGTCAACAGGAACAAAGACGTGAAATACAGAAGACTAGAATTTCCAAACACTTAATCTTTTATACATCAATATACACCAGGTTGCATCAAATAAATGAAGCTTATCAAAGCACGTCAGGAAGATTTCTAATGTATCCTCAGAAATTGTGGTAATAATGATGCCAATGTTGGATATAAAGCCGATGATTTTATCACCAAAGTTGCCATTTCAAATTATAGAAGCTTTCAGATTAACTCTTCTATCTGATTCATAACTGATGCAGCTATATCAATTCCCTGCCCAGTACAAAAGCTTTGCTGGAGAGACTTAAGATGCACTGAAGTCTGAAAAATGAAATTGCTATCATCACTATCACTTTTACTTCTGTCTGATCACACCTCCGGTAGATCTTATAACATTTGTATAATATCATTTGTATAAGTCAATATCCTCACTGAAAAAGAGATTTGGAGCCAAATTAGAAGTGATGCAGAATGGAAAATTTTACTAGTCTAAAGCTACAAACTTTCATAATACAACTTTAAAAATAAAAAAAAATCTATTTTTTATTTTAATTTATTTGTTCAAATAAATTGCTAGAGTAGAATTTAAGTGGTAATTTTGTATCATCAATTTATATGCTTTTTGTTCAGTCACTAGTCATTTAAGCACAATTTAAATGACAACACTTTTATATAATAATGTTCAAATTTTAAAAAAATGTTAATAGTTGAATAAAAACTATAAATTTAGAGATAGAATACTTACAAGGAAAGCTACAAACAAAGTAAAAGTAAAGTTACTTCTTCAATTAAGTTACTTCACTCAGTGACTCACCAATAAAAAGACAGAATTGCAAAATTTTCATACCCTTCAAGGAAAGTATTTGAAAAAGTGTTTACCATATTACACAGATTATATGAAAAAATTTCCACCACAAATTATTTTTCTATGTTCTTCCATTATGAAGAACACACTAACATTCAACTGTAAACATTCAACATTCAACTGTGAAAGTTAGGTATTGAGACAAAGACTCAGATTTAACTTCAGCTCTATTTTTTCTGTCTAAAGTTAGGAAAACTATATTGTAAAAATCCTAGCACTGTGAAAATTTGGGAATAGCAGCTTCTATATTTGTTGAGTGTACAAAACCATTTTTCTGTCAAGTCCTAAAATACTTTAGAACAAACATGACATTTTAGGTGTTTTTCTTTTTTTTAAATTAGGTTATTTCCATGTTAACAGCTATTTATCTGACATAACTTCCATTAGTCTGGTATCTGATTAAGACTTCCAGCCACATTGGAGCCAGCCATAAGTAGTCAAGGAAAGGTAGTTGGAAAAAATTAATGTGTCAGTATTTCTGAGAAATGTGTGTGTTTGTGTTTACTTCACTTTGGTGAAACAGAGTTGAAATAGGTGTCACTCTTGACTAGAAATTTTTTGAAAATATTTGAACAATTTGAAAGTCATGGTCTTGGTAAATTAAAAGTATCAGAAAGTGTTTAAACAAAAGAAACTAGACAACTCAGGGAATTTGGGCATCAAAGTGAAATGGTACATTGGTTGGCCAATGAAAACTTTTTAAAATTTAACCAGGGAGAGTTTAATTACAGTATACCACTGTTAAATCCACCCATGTACTGAGTAACCATTTTTTTTCTTCATGTAACTCACCATCCTTCTTTATTTCAAATACCTTAATTTATTTCACACTCTCAACAAGCACACAAAAGTTGCACTTCCTCTCTCCAATAGCCTGTTACAAGGGGCATCTAGCTCTTTGTAAAATGTATCTTTTAATGACTTTTAATTGGCTTTTAATTTTATTGGCATTTAATGCAATTGGGATCTTTGAAGCATGTTTCTGTTGCTTTTAACCCTTTATCACTTTTAGCTAAATATTACAAAGGGGTATGTGTATGTATGTGTGTGTGCTGTAATAGACTTTTTATTTCATTATCCCGCCTATTTTTGTTGTTTTCTTTTTTAATTTGATTTATAGTCAAAATTAAAGTGTCACATATTGATTCAGCATTTGTTTATGTTTTAGTATTTATGGAAACATAATTTATGTAACTATTAATGGCACAATTCACATTCTAAGTGTGAAACTGCCAAGCTGGAGTCAGGCAACATATAAAATAATGATGATGATAATGATGATGATGATGATGATGATGATGATGATGATGATGATGGTGGTGGTGGTGGTGGTGGTGGTGGTGGTGGTAAAGAACTGGACATCACCTTGAAAGGACCAATTACATGGTTTCTGGCTCAAATATCTGACCAGTTTACATGCAATATTGGCCAGGCAACTGAATGAAATTTTACAAAAGGGCCAAATTGATGAATGGTTGACAACTGGAAAACATACTTGATTCAGAAAGATGCAACTAAAGGAACAACACCTGAAAACTACAGACCAATAACATGCTTGCCAACAACCTTCAAATTACTCACAGGCATTATTGCAGATAACATGATGGATTATTTAACAGCTTCTTCAACTGTTTGCTTCACTTGTAATAATCCTCTGCCACTTGATTTTCGGGGCAGGTATAATCTATCCGTATCACCACGTGGATGTAAACTGTAGTGCATTGTCATTAGTTTCCTGGTTTTTCAGTCCAAAATGTCCAAATCAGCTTGGTATAGTTAACTATACCAGCTGTGTATCTTATAACTGGTATTGCCCAGGTATTTATGGCCTTGATTGTATTTCCACCATTCAATTTAGATTTCAAAATTTTCCTAACTCTGTTGGTGTACTCTTCCCTGACAATAATTTTTACTTCTCCATGCTTGATGTTATCCAACTGCAGAATCCCTAAATATTTGTAGGCTTCATTTTTGTTGCATTTAATTAGTTGGCCATTGGGCATTTCAATTCCCTCACATGTAGTGATTTTGCCCCTTTTTATGGATACAGTGGCGAATTTTTCCATGCCAAACTGCATTGAAATATCGGTGCTGAATACTCGGACTCTGTTTGTCAATGATTGGATTTCTTTTTCTGACTTTCCATGGAGTTTCAAATCATCCATATATAATAAATGAGAAATGTTTTCAGCTTCTTTGGCTGTTTGGTAGCCTAATTTCATTTTTTATTTTATATTTTTTATTTCATTTTATTTTTATATTATTATTATTATTATTATTATTATTATTATTATTATCACAAAGAAATTATTAAGGAGTACTGGTATTTTTCATTTTTAAAAAATATTGTTTACATTTTCAATTTAGCAATGAATTTATTGTGAACGTTCATACACATTTTTGTTTGATTTAATTTCATTGTATTATTCAAATACCTTTTTATAGAGAAAGGGAAATTGGAAGATCTATGACCATCCTAAGTTATTTGTGTTCTTTCTATAATATAGTATTAACATATAGTACAAATTATTCTTGAATATATGACTTTTTCTATTCTTCTCTATGGTGGGAATCTAGAGTTATAGAGTTGTTTAAAACAAGATGCAGTGACATGCTACTTAGATGAAAATGTTCTTCATAAGTACAGTTGGTGCGGCCAAAAAAGTTCAGCTGATAAGACACTAACTTTTCACTCACAGGATAAACAGTTCAAGATTCTTGCAATTTCATAAGTTAATTTAGTTATGCCAGCTATGCTGCCTTTCAATAATAATGCAATGGACATGCCATGCATTGTTTGTCCTTTTATGGCTATGAAGAACTGTAATAACTTTAAAATACTTGGGTGTCTTGATTTGCCTTTAAGGTAAGCTTTAAAAAACTAATTTATGTTAGCTAATGTCAGTGTTCTACAGACAAGACAAATTGCAGTGTTAAAACTAGCAATACTTTAATCCTTTTGTGGATGTCATTTCTCCACTTCAGGTAGATATGGCAAATATTTCTTGACCCTATTTGGCGCAATGTACAGTATATTCCCATATTCCTCACCTGTTAGTGTGGTTTTAAGAACCTGCAATAGGGCTAACACAAAAAGACCTTAATACTACTGTTGGAAAATGCAAGTGAGAGTATATCTCTCTGTAATGAAATGTCAGGACATTGTAGGAACATTAGGACAAAGTGTTGTACTAAGAGAATGTCACTACAAAAGAACAGAACTGAAAGAACCTGTTCTATGTAGAACACTGGCAATCTGGAGCCTCACTTGGATGAAATTTGTGATCTTTTTCAGCATGAGAGATAGTAAATCCTCTGAAAGTTTAAGAAATTTCCTACCAAATATATTTGCTTAATATTAGACTGTCCAGAAATATTTTTTTTCTATTTCTCAGTGATCTAAATCTTTTAATCATCTACTTTTTCTTTTAATATAACTAGTGTATATTTTTATATATAGGTGAAACTCAAAAAAATTAGAATATCGTGCAAAAGTTCATTTATTTCAGTAATGTAACCTAAAAGATAAAAGTAATCTATGAGATAGACACATTACATGCAAAGCAAGATAGTTCAAGCTGTGATTTGTCATAATTGTGATAATTATGGCTTACAGTTGATGAAAACTCCAAATCCACAATCTCAGATAATTAGAATATTACATGTAATCAATAAAACAAGGATTGTACATAGAACAATATCGGACCTCTGAAAAGTATAAGCATGCATATGTACTCAGTACTTGGTTTGGGCCCCTTTTGCAGCAATTACTGCCTCAATGTGGCGTGGCATGGAAGCTATCAGCCTGTGGCACTGCTGAGGTGTTATGGAAGACCAGGATGCTTCAATAGCGGCCTTCAGCTCTTCTGCATTGTTCGGTCTCATGCCTCTCATCTTTCTCTTGGCAATGCCCCATAGATTCTCTATCGGGTTCAAGTCAGGTGGGTTTGCTGGCCAATCAAGCACAGTAATCCCACGGTCATTGAACCAGGTTTTGGTGCTTTTGGCAGTGTGGGCAGGTGCCAAGTTCTGCTGGAAAATGAAGTCAGCATCCCCATAAAACTCATCTGCGAAAGGAAGCATGAAGTGCTCTAAAATCTCCTGGTAGACGGCTGCGTTGAACCTGGACTTAATGAAGCACAGTGGACCAACACCAGCAGATGACATGGCTCCCCAAATCAACACAGACTGTGGAAACTTCACACTGGACTTCAAGCATCTTACAGTGTGTGCCTCTCCATTCTTCCTCCATACTCTGGGTCCTTGGTTTCCAAATGAGATGCAAAAGTTGCTCTCATCAAAAAAGAGGCCTTTGGACCACTGAGCAACAGACAAGGTCTGTTTTTCTTAAGCCCAGGTAAGACACTTCTGATGTTGTTTGTTGTTCAGGAGCGGCTTGACAAGAGAAATAAGACATTTGAAGCCCATGTCCAGGATTTCTTTGTGTGTGGTGGCTCTTGATGCACTGACTCCAGCCTCAATCCACTCCTTGTGAAGGTCCCCACAGGTTTCCTGACAATCCTCTCCAGGCTGCGGTCATCCCTGATGCTTGTGCACCTTTTTCTTCCACATTTTTCCCTTCCACATAACTTTCTATTAATGTGCTTTGAAACAATAGCAATAGCAATAGCAGTAGACTTATATACCACTTCATAGGCCTTTCAGGCCTCTCTAAGCGGTTTACAGAGAGTCAGCATATTGCCCCCAACAATCTGGGTCCTCATTTTACCCACCTCGGAAGGATGGAAGGCTGAGTCAACCCTGAGCCGGTGAGATTTGAACCGCTGACCTGCTGATCTAGCAGTAGCCTGCAGTGCTGCTTTTAACCACTGCGCCACCTTGGCTCTTATACAGCACTTTGGGAATATCCAACTTCTTTTGCAATTACCTTTGGAGGCTTTCCCTCCTTATGGAGGGTATCAATGATGGTTTTCTGCACAACTGTCAGGTCAGCAGTCTTTCCCATGATTGTGATTCCTACTAAACCAGACCGAGAGACCATTTAAAGGCTCAGGAACCCTTTGCAGGGGTTATGGCTTAATTAGCTGATTAGAGTGGGACACTTTGAGCCTAGAATATTGCACCTTTTCACAATATTCTAATTTTCTGAGATTGTGGATTTGGTTCCACCACAAATGCGCGCACAACAAAAGCGCGCCTGACTAAACCATGGTGTCTAAAGCGCGGTGACAAAACCGTGCCATGAATGAGCGACTAATTAGCCCTAAAGCGCGCCGACAAAAGCGCGCTGACGGAAGCGCGCTGTAACATAACCCTAAACCTAACCCTAAACCTAACCCTAAACCTAACCCTAAACCTAACCCTAAACATAACCCTAAACATAACCCTAAACATAACCCTAAACCTAACCCTAACCCTAACCCTAAACCTAAATGTAAATCTTACCTTAAATTAAATCGCGCTTCTGTCGGTGCACTGTTGTTGGCGCGCTGTTGTCGGCACGCTTTTGACATCGCGGTTTTAGCACCGCGGTTTTGTCGGCGCACTTATGACGTTCGCGCTTTTGTCGGGTCACGGTGGATTTGGGGTTTTCATGAGGTGTACGCCATAATCATCACCATTATGACAAATCACGGCTTGAACTATCTTGCTTTGCATGTAATGAGTCTATCTCATATATTAGTTTCACCTTTTAACTTGCATTACTGAAATAAATGAACTTTTGCACGATATTCTAATTTTTCGAATTTCATCTGTATAATCTGCAGGGAACCTTTCAGCATAAGATAACAAGTGGAGTCATCTATATTCATATGAGTATAGTCCCTTTCTACTTAATATTACTATGTTCTTAGGAGAGAGAAATATAGAATAATATTTTGAATACTGTGAATGGAATACTATGCTTCTCTCAAGGGAATACAACTCAGCACAATTTCCAGATACTAAGTAAGTAGATAGACTCAATAAACAAAACAATGATTTATTCATTTATAAATCACTGTTATTACTTTAACACATAATTCATATTTTAATTGATATCTATCTATCTACCTTCCTTCCTTCCTTCCTTCCTTCCTTCCTTCCTTCCTTCCTTCCTTCCTACCTACCTACCTACCTACCTACCTACCTACCTACCTACCTACCTACCTACCTATGGAGGCTGATGCCATTTTGTCCACTGATTTCCACCAGACACATTTGCATTTTTCATGATTTTTTCCTGTGTGTTGCCCGCTCTAAGATCAATAGGGTTACTGTATTTCTTAATCAATCTATGTGTATACTTATTTTTTATTGCATTACTAGCATTTAAGCATTTACTTATCAATTCTTCATTGTGAATAGGTGGATTATCTTGTCTTTCATTATCCAAACTCCTCTTTAGTTTGCAGTGTTCCTTGCTTCTCATGCTTTCAACTAAATTCCATAAGAGGACATCAGCATGCTTCCCACTTGGCTTTTTCAGATGAGATAGATAGGAGTGCTTCAACATTATAGAAGGCTGTGCAACAGAAATTAATGGCATTATCAAGAGAATTAAAAAATAAAGTAAAATCATGAAAAATCATATAATAAGGTTAAAGACACGCATATTTTATAGAGATAGAAGTCTTTTTGAGGAAAAGCTAATTTTGAAATAGCATAACCTATGACTGTTAACTTATAGAGAAAACTTTCCCTACAGTTTTTTTTAACTCAGGGGAAGTTAACATGTACCTATAGGTTCCTGTGTGAACCATAGGATCTCCCAAAGTGATACGGTTGAACATTCAAAATGAAAAAATGCAGTTTGGGAGGATACAATTTTTGTTGCATTAAATCCTGAAATAGATTCTTCCTAGGGAAGGGAAGGGAAGGGAAGGGAAAGTAATTTGACAAAATTTGTCTAGTACAGAGTCATATTATTAATGAAATCCAATAACAAATGAAAAGAGGAGGTCAGGAGATGACTTCCTTTTCCATTTTACGTTCATTTTGTTTTGAATGAACAAAAATAATATTAATGGTTAACATGAAATTCAGGTTTTCTATAACAGAAAGAATTCATTGAATTGTTCATAATAAACTTGTCTCATCTATAAACAAGATTATGTTAAATTCAATCCAGTACAAATAAAGTCCTGTTCTTTCTATTTTTTTCTTTTTTTCTGAGAATTAATGATATACATATTAGTACCTGTTATTTATTTTATTTATGTATACTGCACAAATAAAAAAAGGGCTGTGAAAACATCTACAGACCCCTCACACCCTGGACATAAATTGTTTCAACTTCTACCCTCAAAATGATGCTATAGGGCACTGCACACCAGAACAACTAGACACAAGGACAGTTTTTCCCCAAATGCCATCACTCTGTTTAAGCAACTAATTCCCACAACACTTTCAATAATTTACCAAGAATGTATTACTATTCTTCTTCTCTTCCTTCCTAATATCTATCTTTGCTCACTTATGACTATAACCATGTTGCTTGTATCTTTCAATTTATATTGTTTTTATTGTTTCCTAGTATGATTTGATACCTTATTAGTAAGCTTGACTATCAATAAGTTGTATCTTTTTATTCTTGATGAATGTATTTTTATTCTCCTTATGTACACTGACAGCATATGCACCAAAGACAAATTCCTTGTGTGTCCAGTAACACTTGGCCAATAAAGAATTCTCTTCTATTCTATAATAAAATGCCATACACATGCCATAAACACATGTGTATTACTGCCAAACTCAGAGAAGATGATTAATTAACTTCCAGAAAAGTTACTTCCATACTTTAACCAAAATACATGTCTGTGGAAACATCTAATAGCATTAAAGAGTCAATTAGTATTAGTCAATTAGTATATTTTACTAAATTTCTTTGAGAAGATTTTTAAAAAACCTTGTACTGGCCATGCCATGATTCTTTCTCTACAATAGGAAGACTAGGATTTACTGTAGGATATCAAAACCATCCTAGACTGATTCATAAGGTCTCAACTCCATGTCAGATGAAAGAAGGCGCTCCATATTACAAATCCGGCTGATTAAATGCATTTGTGCTTTAATTATATATTGGATGTTCAGCAATTTAATGGAAAGACAAATAAATATTATTCTCTATAGTCAAGTTTTAAGGCTTTATAAACTGAGCTATGTATTGTTATGTGTGTCTTTTTTCTTTTGATTCTTTTGGGTTTTTTATATCTTTTCTCCCTTCTTTCTCTAAATTAAAGCAATAAAAATGTTTAAAAGTCTGGTAAAAAGATGCAACTCATCTGTGCTTTTCTCAGGCCAAGATTTGCTGTTATTCAACTTTATTAAACTTTCATCTTATGTCTTTTTGAAGGTATTTGGCTGCCTTCTACAAGCTGATGTTGTAAAAAAATGATGCATTTCTTCAGAAGATTCATGACTGTAACGCTCATAAGCCTGAAGATTCTAATAACTCCTTTACTTATATCTATTAATCACATTTAATTGCCAGCAGAATTGACAAAGAGAGCTTGCTGGCACGGACTATATTACAGTGAACCTCCTTTTATCCCTTAATTCATTTTTAAAATAATGCTCTCCAGCTTTATTACCATACAGACCTGTGTGTTGGAAAATCTTAAAGGAACTTGTTACATATAACTTTTACATTCCTAACTTTCTTTAAACATACAGTTGCATAGACATACATATGAGCCTATTTTCAGTTTAATCACAACAGCAACACATTTTGTCACAATTATAATCACAAGAGCTAGTGCCAGCCAGATTGATCAGGACTCATGTTTAGCTTCTTTTCTACTATATTGAATGAGAGATAAAAATGAACTTGACTCAGCATACATAATACTTCAAGTTCATATCCATGGTGCTGCAATAACTAAAGCAGTTATTATTTTTTCATAAACTGAAGTGTCAGTTTACAGACCTGCTTAGGATGGTAGGGAGCGGAAAACAGACATGTCTCACATATTTCCTCATGATTGATTCTATTGTGGCAACTGTGGGTGTGGTATCATTATGCCCGGACCGCTTTTTGTGGAGATTGTTAGGCTGCTTTGCTGAAGTTCAACTATTTCCTCAGCAGATGCTTCTAGTCAACGGTGGTATGGAAAAAGAGATAAGCCAAGTAATTGTCCTCTTGGACAATTACTCAATTGTTTCCTCCTTACTTTTTAACATATACACTTGGTATGATACTCCACCATTTTTCCATATGGTATCTTCATATAGTAATGGTATCAATCATACATTACTATCCTGGCTGTATAGGAGATGCTCTTAACCTAGTGCCTTGTGGATTAAAAGGGTTTGGATGCAATAACAGGTTGAAAATTGAACCCAAAAAAGAACCCAGGAAAGTTTCTTCTCTGAAGTTCATGCCACAACATTGTCACAAATTTTTTTTTTTTAAATATTAGTGAACTAGAACAATAAGAAAATAATATATCATTGATAATACAGTAATAAACAACATATAATAGAGTGATTAAAATAAATCAAATATATTGGAGATGAGGTGCAAAACAGAATGTCCTGAAATAATGGTTCTATACCTAGAGACACCCTTTTGGATGGTATCTACTAGTCATTAGACTGGTGGAAGCTGTAGTCAGTGGGCCATTTGCTCAAGTTTGGTTGGTGTGCCTTGTGCTTTGGTAGCTGGAGCAAAAAGACCTAACAACAGTAATTCATACTGTCATCACCACTTGTCTGTATTACTTCAAGCTGCTTTTGAAGATTTTGTAGAAACTTTTGGTCCAAAATGCAGAAGTTTAATTGTTGGTTGGTGTGGGAAACATCTGCTCTTGATCCTGTACTTTGAAGTGCAGGTAAAAGGATTAGTTTTAATTTTTAAAGGCCTACAAGGCTTCTCACCAATGTATTTGTGGCAGCAACGTCTTGGATCAATTTTGATTTTTCTTATTTCTTCATCTCAGTAGAACTTGCTAGTGGTCCCTCACTTTGGTAGAATGAGAGGATAGAGGCATGAAGATGCTGCATTTTGTTGTTGTACCTGCAGTGAATAGCCTCCCTCCTAAAATTTGATCAGGATGAACTTTGATATAATAGCCCATTCTTCATTATGATATAAACAAAAAATTATTTGTTGAAAGTTTATATTCAGAGCTCTGTAAATATTAAAGTGAAATGGGACATACAACTTTCAGTCAACTAAATGTTTTATATTACTACTTAAATTGGCCTGAGGATGAAGGGAACTGAAGTTTAAAACATCTGGAGAGTGTCCAATAACCTATACTCTGCAATAAAATAAAGAGGAGTAAGGTAATCCAATCCAAACTCAGGGCAAAGAAAAGCAAAATGCTCCCTTTTGATCAATAAATATAAATGAATGAAGTTCCTATCACCTAATGTGGCACACCTATTAGATTAGAGCTCTCAACATCCTGATCATGACATGAGTGGAATTGATGTGCAGCAGATAAGGAAAGGCCTAATTTGCAGGCAGATCAGTCATTTATTTAATTGCTGAAAAGCAAAAAGTTGTGAAAGATATAGGGGTTCTATTGGTGGAAGTTTATTGGTGAAGTAGATTAAGCTACTTCAAAAATTTTGCCATTATTCAAGCTACTTGAATAAGTGGATATTTCTTCTCATTTTAATTTTATGAAAGCTGAGATTCTTAGAATGCTTTCTTCCCAACCCATGCCAAATAGCATGCTTATGTGGTGCTGTCACAGAATTTATGCATTTATTGTTTATATTGGACATTGTATCAGTCTACTTATCTCCAGTAAGTCATAGGTTATTTCTCATATATTAAAATGATGTCATTTGAACTTTTAATTGCATAATTTGACCTAGGGCTATTAAGCATCTTGTGGATGTAGGGAAGACACAATTAATAAGACATATGAAATATAAAATCACCCCTTATCCATCCACAGTTCAGACAATGAATAAACATATACTTAGGGAGAACAAGATTAAATAATCACTCAAACAGAGCACCTTAATATATTTTTACTTTGAGATAAAAGGTTTCAACAATTTCACAACATTGGAAAGGAAGACTTGGTTACCCTAACGCCTCAATTCACTTTACCTAAGTCTAGTAGTTGACACTGTCTGGACTCAGGACAATTAAATTAAAAATACTCTTATAAGAAAAATGAGGAAGTGACTAAACAAAATTATCTATTTCTTTCTTATACAACTAGTAAGCATGATTTAAGAAGTCTACATGATTTTCTTTAAACCAGATTGCTACCTTAGCTGCTGAATTATATATCAATGATAGTAATGTAATTCTGTTTAATGCATCAGTCCCAAATCAATTTTAGAAGAATGCTTCTGTACATAGGCCTCATAACTGGATTGCAATATTATATGATTTACGTACTTTTATATGATCTATTTGGATGCATCTGCTACATATTTTAGAAAACACTTGAGTTTTATGGCAACAGTCAAACCTAAGATAATAACAAAAATGATTAAATCTCCCACATTTGGTTTAATATCATTAGTAATCATGCCTGTTATAAAAGTTCCTTTCCAACTGCTAGCATTACAGTGCTCATTTTAATAAAAAGGAAACTGTTGTATTAAAACAATTTAATTGTGTACCAGTGTACAATTTTTCATGTAAACTGGATGTCAAATACATGTTTTTTGAATCAGAAACAAGCCTTATCACCATATAGACTATATAAATCCATTAATTTTGAAACCAAATGATTATAGTGATGGGAAGTTGTTATATTAGAAAGAAATATTTTAGTCAATACATTCTACATTAGAAGAAAATGCATGGTTCCTGAAATGAAAGTCATTAGAATCACACACACACAAAATTTCTTAAAGTTCTTAAAGTTATTTGCATTCATATTGAAAAATTCTGAACTAAACAAAATTTGCAGTTCAAATCTGTTTTAATATAACAGATTAGATATTTAGGACAGAGATATTTTTCTATTTAGCATTTTTAGATAAAGTTACCAAATCTGGGTGGCAAAAATGTGAATGACCATGTGGTTGGCTGTTTGTATTAGTAGAATACTTCATTTGGCTAGTGATGCCAATTTGTATTCTACAATATTGTTTTACAAATGGTGCAGTGAAGGCTCAGAGTGTCTCATTTCTCTCATTAGAGGCATATGGTGAACATACATTTAAATGTGCATAAATGCCTGTGTGAAATATATATTTTATACTGCTAATAAAACTTTATTGTTCAGCAGTCTGACAGTGACTTTTCCATTATTGCCCTTTTTGCTCTTTTTCTCTCTTTTCCCAAAGGTATCCATGTTTGGGACAAAATATTATGGAATGGAATTATAATAGTAAGGGCTAAAATATGAAGCATTTTAGTTTGTTATTAAGAGATATAATTTGCCATTTCTAAAAAAGTTAAAATCAACTCCAGAATGCGCTGGAGTTTTCAAGGAAATCAAAGATACCATAGTTTAAATATTATGTGTATTACTTGTTCTAACAATAGAAACCAAAGTTCAGTTCAATCATTAATCCTAATGCAGAAATATATAAAAATAGCTGCAATGGCTTGATTATCTTATCTACAGCTATACTTAAATATTATGATTTAATCAGCCCTTCTCCTGACACAATTCTACAATTGTAAAGTATTTCATAAAGAAAGAACACTGAACTTAACTTAATCACATTTGCAAGTGTTATACAACAATTTCCTTTAACAGGAAATAATTTCAGTTCACAACTGCATCAGATTTACTGTTTTAAACTTTTCAGTGTAATGTGAGTTTTTCATCAACAGCAGTTTGAATTTGTGGCACTGGAGCCAGAGTGAGTTAAATGGATGAAAAACATGTTTCTTCCTTTTCACATCCAGGGAAATATTCTGCCTTTTCAATATTTCCTAGGATATTTCATTTTTCTGGGAGAGGGGTGGGTTTTTACTTCTACACACCACAATAAAAAAAAAAGATGTTGAGACTCTGGAAAGAGTTCAGAAAAGAGCAATAAAAATTATTAGAACTGCAGGCTAAACCATATGAAGAATGGTTATAGGAATTGAGTTTGTCTAGTCTAATAAAAAAGAAGAACTAGGGGAGACATGATAGTAGTGTTCTAAAATTTGAGTGGCTCCTGCAAAGACAAGGGTGGGGGTCAAACTATTTTCCAAAGCACCAAAAGGCAAGACGAAAAATGATGGATAGAAACTAACCAAGGAAAAAAGCAACATAGAATTAAGGAAAAATTTCTTAATCGTGAAAGCAATCAATGGAATAGCTCACCTTCAGAAGTTGTGGGTGCTCCATCACTAGAAGCTTTCAACAAGAGACTGTACAACTATTTATCTGAAATGGCTTAGAGTCTCCTGCTCAAGCAGCAGCTTGAACTAGAAGATCTCGAAGGTTCCTTCCAACTCTAATATTCTACAGTATGTTCCATGTTCTATGTTCTGGTGATATTTAAGGGATGTGGGTGTGTATACATGTTGACCCCAGAGAAGCAGTTGATTAAATAAAGTGGTGTGGATAGAATGTCTTCATTTGACCTCTTAACATTACAATTATGTTTACATTGTGTTAATTAAGTTGTGTTTGCTTGTGTGTATCTACAATTTGAAACAATGTTTAATTAATTCTTAGGTTTGCTGTGAGGCTGTTAATAAGAAACTTTGTAGAGTTGAATTAGTTAATATAGGTTTTCCTATACAATATTTCTAACACATTTATATAATTTTAAAAATTCTTACATAGATGGATGACAGATAGATGATAGATAGATGATAGATAGATAATAATAAAGCAATATCAGTTATGGAATTAGTGTTCCATAGAACAGAAATTCAAATTGGAACTATTATTTGACTGTTTTATATGTAAAGCAAAAATATTGAAATGATAAAATCAAGTTCAGACTAAGCCTTCCCATTTTTTGCAGTTCCAGATTTAATCACCACATAGATTCATTGAATTAATAGTTCTTAAGTTAGCAAAACTAAATCTTTTTTAATTCCTACATTTATTCTTTGTATTGTTGTTGTTGTTGTTGCTGCTTCATTAAAGTCAATTGA
Organism: Thamnophis sirtalis; assembly: GCF_051295495.1. NCBI lineage: Eukaryota > Metazoa > Chordata > Lepidosauria > Squamata > Natricidae > Thamnophis > Thamnophis sirtalis. Next base: position 51,334,657 of record NW_028261390.1, on the reverse strand, counting down.
CTCCAATGGATTGCTTGGACTAGTCTCACAAAATAAGTTTTTCAGAAATGGCTTACCAGCACCTGCTTCCTAGAGCTGAGAGAAAATCTCTCTTCTCCATATATGCTGTGGTTCTAATGAAAAGTAATTATATTATTAAATGAAAAAGAAAAAAAAACATGCAGGATTGTGTTTGTCAAGAAAAAATGTTTGTGTTTGATATGTTTAAATATGTATTCTCATATTTCTAGTAGAGCTAATACTTGGTAAGCTTTTATATAATCACTTTATTGTGTACAATAAAATATAACAATCTTCCCAATGGTCTTGAAAATCAGAATTACCTAGATTATTCCTAGACTATTTGACTTTCAAAGCTTTGACAGTGCTTTACAATATAATTGCAACAAAAGTAAACCTTTTAAAAAACTCTTTCAGTTATTTGATATTTTAGTAAGAAAGCAAAACTTGAGTTGAAGTGAAACAGAATAGGAGCTTCTGAGATGAATGCATATATGAATAATGGTTTCCAATTAACCTCTCAAACATCCCTTTTAAACAAATGCAGTAAATGTTTCATCACTGATAGTCGTTCTTTTGAAAATCAGGCACAGCCTTTCTAAAAGAGCTGAATGTTCATCATCCCATGCGTTGATGAAGTCACAATAAAACATAGTGAAACACGTAAGATTTCTGATCTAGTGAATGTCTTTTAATATCATTGGCTGCATCCAAATATAATCATACATAGAGTAGAATATTTGAAAATCACTGGATACTCTAACATGACTGGATTTGAGTGCTTAGTTTCCTGCAAACTATCCTGTATACCTCCTGAATTTGAAGTATATAGCATTTGCATGTGGTAGGAAAGACCTACAACTCTGATCTCCCATTGATCAAAGAAATGGCTTTTCTGATAGTCATAACTATAATTTAAATAAAATGTGTATCTGTATCAAATAGGAGTAACTTGTAAACATACCTGGATTTCCTAATTAAAACATAAAAGAGCAAGAATAGCTTTGCTGATCATTTTCATCAAATAGTTTGTTTTTTACAGGGATCAACAGTTGTCTCTAATGTGCTACAAGCAAGAGATGGAGATTTAATTAGTAATTCAAAAATCTACCAAAGAATTTCAGTGTGCAAATCATACTGTAAATCAATATGCCTTAATAGCAGTGGTGAAATTCAATTATTTTACTACCGGTTCTGTGGGCGTGGCTTAGTGGGCAAGGCAGCGGAAGGATACTGCAAAATCCCTATCCCCTCCCTACTCTGGGGCCAGCCAGAGGTGGTATTTGCCGGTTCTCCGAACTACACAAAATTTCCGCTACCAGTTCTCCAGAACCCGTCAGAACCTGCTGCATTTCAGCCCTGCTTAATATTCATGTATATACAGTTTGCTTATACGTAATCACTAGAGAACTTAGCTATTGAGAAGTAGATGAATGAAATCCAAGCAATTGTATATTGACAAAATTTTAATAAGGCTTCTCTTTATAGAAATAGGTACCGTAAAATGTAGATACAGTGCAAGCAACTGGATTCAAACTTAGTTGTATTTCAATCATTCTGAACTCACTGAGATTCTAGTTAAGATGATATAATTATATAATTATGTATTATATATAATTAAAGTAAGCATAAACATAAATTAAAATAGAAATACATACACTAAGAACCTAAATAAAAAATAAGCAGTGTTCAGTTGCTGGTGAGCACAACAATTAACTAATACAGATAAATCTAAACCTCACCACAGAATGCTAAAGGAAATGGAGTCTGGCTTCCAAGGATGCACTTGTTTTTGGAATGAAGGGTGATGGGAAGATAGCAATAGCAATAGCAGTTAGACTTATATACCGCTTCATAGGGCTTTTAGCCCTCTCTAAGTGGTTTACAGAGTCAGCATATCGCCCCCACAGTCTGGGTCCTCATTTCACCCACCTCGGAAGGATGGAAGGCTGAGTCAACCTTGAGCCGGTGAGATTAGAACCGCTGAACTGCAGATAACGGTCAGCTAAAGTGGCCTGCAGTACTGCACCCTAACCACTGTGCTACCTCGGATGTTTTAAAGGACCAGATCAATTTCCAAACAGATTGGTATTTATCCCAAGCCACTAGATGTCACCAAAGAACAACAACAGTATATACACAAATTATATGCTAGGGCATGATGTCTCTATTGTGTGTATTTCAGAGTTTTTCTGTTTTGCATACATACCATGTTTCCCCCCAAATAAGACCCAGTCTTATTATCTTTTGGGTGCCAAAATAAGTACCAGGTCTTATTTTGGGGGATGTATTACCCACAGCCAGGCCTCCTATGCCCTGACACCTGTTGCATTGCTGCTGGACCTCTTCTGTGGCTATTTATGGCTGTTTGCAGCCAGATGCCATGTGGCGCATTGCACCATTGTTGCCGGTCATGGCAAGATGCCACATCGTGCTGGTGCTGCCTCTTGTGGCAGGACATCATATGGCACATCAGTCTGGTGCTGCTGCTCACAGCAGGATACCACATGGCACATTATGCTGATGCTCATGGCAAGAGACTGCCTAGAATGTTGTGCCATTGTGTGTGTGAGCATCGGGACTGGCATCATATGCCACACGACGTTCTGCCACAAATGGCAGCACCAACACAATGAGCCACATGGCATCCTTCTGAGAGCAGTGGCAATGTGTGATAAGCTATGCAATGTGCAGCAGCACAACAGGTGTCGCGGTATGGAAAGCCTGACTGCGATGGTCGTAAGGTAAGCGGGTGCAGAGCACGTGAGGCAGCTCCACCCCACCACCCTCACCCTAGCTTGATTTTTATGCATGCACCTTGCCTCATCTCATACAACCAGATGGTGGGACAGAGTGGGTTGGGTCTTACATAAGGCTTAGTTTGGGGGGGGGGGTATAATGCTTATATTAGGTGCAGACATAAAATCAAGTTGGATTTATTTTTGGGAAAGGGCTTATTTTCAGGGAAACATGGTAGTAATTTAGCAGCCATAATCATATGTAAAAATTAATCTTCTATTGTTCTTTTATAACTGGCTGCCAATTAATTCCAGCAAGAAAAAATTGTTTTAAATCAAATATTGCTTTTTTAAAAAGTCTTTGTATCATTATATGTATTTGATTCCATAAATTTCTGGCTGTTTTACAAGTCCACCAGAGATGATGAAATGACATTCATATTGTCCACATTTGAAGTATCATTATGAATTGTAAATAATTTTTCTGGAGCTTCTTGTGCACTTGTCCTGAGATGCATAAAGGCATTTTAGGTTTATGGCAGTAGATTTGAAAGGAAGTCTGGGTTTATATCTTTTCCATATTCACATTGTGACACATAAAAATTATTAAATCTACGTTAATCTTAATTTTATTGTACCAGAGAAAATCATGCCATCTGAATCTCAGATAGCACTCTTTCAATTCTAGAATTGTTTTATCAAAGCAAAACACGTCGTTTTATCCAAGCTAAGCAACAATCTGCAAAATTTGAAACCAGGAAGTCCCAATCATCTCATTCCTTTGGAATCTTGAAGAATTCTATATTTAAATATTGCTTTTTGTCTTTGCCATATACTTTGATACAGTATATACATTTCTGCTATTATTTAAATGTTACATCAGTTGTCAAAGTAGGTATTGTTTGAAAAAATAATAAATAAAATTGGCAAAAATATTAGGAATAAATATAACGAGTAATTTTGAGGACAAAATATAAAAATAGGTATTTTCTTTCTAATATTCTTACAGCAAACCTATTGCATAAAATTGCAGCAAGTCATTTCATTAGCATTTTAAAAGTTTCAAGATCAGTTACCTGAACCATTCTAAGAATAAATATAATTAGCATTCATAATGAAATGTATTAATAAAAACAAGTTTACTTCAGCAAAATTCTTTGTGCTTGGTTTTCAGTCATTTAAAAGCTTCAGTGCCCTCTATTGGCTGCTGTAACTTCTACTTCGGACCATTAAATATAAATTATGTAAAACCCTTAAGTGAAATAAACATGATAATTTACTGCTTCCCCCCCTAAAAAGTAGAGTTATGTGCCAAATTAAAACAGAGATATTGTAGTTTATCATACTTGATTGATATAATGAATATGCTAATATATTTAATGATAATGTCTGAAAGCAATCTAATGTATTGGATAATGTTTGGCTGCAAAAAGTAATGAAAGACAAATGCCTGAGTGTGTGAAATCATTCCTTAAATATCATTGATATTTATCACTGAAAAATAGGGAATAGAAAACTCAAAATATTAAATACGAATTCTTCTTATTTTTTATATAAAATACATAGAATCCTAAAGATATAAGCTAAAACAATGATAGAATTCGTGTAAATTAACTCATAGTTTTGCTGAATATTTTCAAATATTCAGAAAGAGTCAACAGAAGAAATATCCAGAATTCTTGTTTACTCCACAGGAATGTGGTCTCCAACATATCCATCTTTATATCCATCTCTATAGTCCACCGAGGGCCCGACTAAAGTAAGCAGCTGCATTCTGTCATCTCTGAAGGAGGGCAATCTTGTTAGTGTAATGTGACCTCTGGAGCACTAACACAGATAATACTGGCACCTCTCTCCCTTCTAATCTACTACCAGTCTGAGCAATTCAACAGGAGATGGGGGCATTAAGGCCACATTATTCTAAACAAAACTCAGCAATGGTAGCAAAGTATTATGACATAGTGAAGATAGATTTTACCAGCCAATTCTTTCTTTCCCAAGACTATTTCTGTCTAAGGATTTGTTCATGCTCACACAGAAACATGGACACAGTGTGTGAGTGTGAGTGAGTGAGTGAGTGTGAGTGTGTGTGTGTGTGTGTGTGTGTGTGTGTGTGTGTGTGTGTGTGTTTAATCATGCTGAATTCTTGGAGATTGTCTGGACAAGTCCCTGCAGTTTTCTTAACAAGGTTTTTCAGAAGTGGTTTTGCATTTTTCCTTTGGCTGAGAGAGAGTGCAAAGGTCACCAAGCTGGCTTTGTGGCTGGGTGGGACTAGAACACACCATGTCCCAGTTTCTAGCCAGATCCACTACATCATATTCCCTCTCTCTCCCTCTCCTTCCCTCCCTCTCTCCCTCCCTGCCTGCCTGCCTGCCTCTCTCTCTCTCTCTCATAATCAAAATTAGTTTTAATTTGAATAAGAAGGACTTGGGGAAAATGGCTTCATTTATCTGTAAGACCAATCTTCAGAATATACGGTACCTTATTACACATCAAGACAGATGTTGATATGAAAAATATTCTTATTTAAAAATAACAGAAGCAAGGAGACATAAATGTCTCCTGTCTTTTTGTAAGTCCTTTGCTTGTATACTATGTGCCTATTTATCATCTATATATCAACAGTGCATTCAGAAAGTATTCAGAACACTTCACTTTTATCAACTTTGTTGTGCCGCAGCCTGATTCTACAGCTGTTGAAATTGATTTTTTTCTCATTAATCTACATATTCATAATGACAAAGTGAAAACAAAATTTTAGAAATGTCTATAAATTTATTTTAGAAAACCCGAAAGATCACATTGGCATAAGTATTCAGACCCTTTGCAGCAACATGTGAAATTTAGCTCTAGTGTCTCCCATTTCTCTTGATCATCGCTGACATGTTTCTACACCTTGAATGGAGTCAACCTGTGGTAAATTAAATTGATTGGGCATGATTTGGAAAGGCACACATGTCTCTATTGAAGGCGTCACAGCTGACAATGCATACTGTACAGGGGTGGGTTTCTCGCCCCGTTCCAACCGGTTCGGTTGGAATGGGGCCGGCGGCGTCCTCATGCACGCGCGCAGTGCACACATGCGTACTAGCGTCTGTGCGATGCTCCAGCTGCTCCTGGAGGATTGCGCAGGCGCTGTATGCATCCTGCGCATGCGTGGAAGCGCAGAACTCATCAAAACCGGGTAAGGAGTGCGGGCGGGCGGGCCCTTCGCCGTTCCTGGAAGTTACTTACTTCCGGGTTCGCCGACCAACCGGTTTGTGGGGACCGCCGCGAACTGGTTGAAACCCACCCCTGATACTGTAGCAGAACAAAAGCCATGAGGTCAGAGGAACTGCCTGCCAAGCTCAAAAACAGGATTATTGCAAAGCACAGATCTAGGGAAGGCTATAATAAAATTTCTGCTGCATAAAGGTTCCTAAGAGCACAGTTGCTTGCATAATTCTCAAATGGAAGAAGTTTGGTGCAACCATAACTCTTCCAAGAGCTGGTCAAACTGAGCAATTGGGGATAAAAGGGCCTTAGTAAGAGAAGTGACCAAGAATTCGATGGTCACTCAGACCGCGCTCCAGAAATGCTGTGTGGAAATGGGACAAAGTTCCAGAAGGACAACCATCTGCAACCATCTACCAATCTGGGCTTTATGGAAATTAGATAGAAGCCTCTCCTCAGTGCAAAACATTTGATATCTAATCTATATACATGTGTGGAAATAAATGGACAGTTTCCACGTTGGATTGCTTCACTATGCTTCAAAATATATAGAGTTAAAAATGATTAGATCAAATAGTTACTGCACTCCAAAATGATATAATTTATTTTTAACATACACTAAAATATCATTTATTAATTCATGGATTAGTGAAATTTTCTGATAGCTCTCATACAGAGATACAGATTGGAAGAGGTTAGTGTTTGGCAGGAAAATGGCAATGGAAAAACACATGCCAAGGAAAACTTTACTGCACGGCAAAATAGTGCAGCAAGTGGCCAAAAATAGTGCAGCAAGTGAGTTCCAAGGTTTGCAGAAGAATGAGTCATTTGGAATTTGGATAATATCTAAAGCAATCCTCAGGAAAGAGACCCCTTTCCCAAATACTGTAAAAATTTTAATATCCATTTATTCAGTTTGAGATATCTTTTTAGAGTGCTTGCTTGCTTAAGGTTTTGTTTACTTCTTTTCTGTTTTTAATCATCTCAAATATTTTGATGTTATTTGCAGCTTGGCTGCATTTTTACCTGGATCTTCATCATTTATAAATAAATTAAATGGCACTTGTCCCAGTAGGAATCTACTTCCTGTTCTAAAATTAGCTATCAATCTTTGTTCCAGAAAAAAATTAAAACAAATATAAACTTGCCAGTTAACATATATTGTTGCATTGATCCCTGCTTTTGTAAATGGTCATGGTTTTTTAGATACTTTTGCTCAATATATCCTGTATTTGACTGTTGCACCCAAAACATGCAGGGTAGCAAAGTTAACTGTCAAAGTTAAAGTCACTGTCGACAGTTGCTATCCTCAACATCTCAGATACACCAACAATGGCCAATTTCCTACACCTATCTCCATCCCTCTGGACTCGCACCTCTGGTGATCTTATAAAAAGATGTGAGATAGAATAGTCTAATTGTTATACCAATCATGCTCCTTGGAAGTAAATGCTAAACCATTCAAATTACAATCTACTAAACAGTTCCTCAAAAGTAAGTCTCATTGACTCCAATAAATCTCCTCCCCCAAATCGCTCAATATTAGCTTGCAATCTGAGAATTCAAGTATATTTACTGTATTTCATAGACAAAAGTACCAGAACCAGACAGAGGAACTTCTTCTGGCTTAAAAGCCTATATTGATCAACTGACCTACATCTTCACCTGCACCTTTAATAAATTACTGGAGATGTATTGTGTTCCTTTTTGCTTCAAACACTCTACTATTATCCTGGTTTCAAAAAACCCTTCATCAAGGAGCTGAATGACTAAGACCAGTCATTGTGACCACCTGTAATTATGAAGACCTTGAAAAGTTAGTGCTGGGCCACTTGAAAATCAATACAGATCCACTGTTAGACCCCTTGCAGTTTGCCTACCATGCAAATAGATCAGCAGATGATGCTGTCAATATGGCACTGCACTACATCTTGCAACATCTTGAATCACAGGAACCTATGCATTGGTCCTTTTTGTAGACTTCAACTTGGCACTCAATACAATCATTCCAGAAATTCTTCATTCCAAACTGATTCAGCTAGCCATACTTGTCTATAATAAGAGGTGGATTGTACATTTTTGACAGATAGAAAACAATAGAAGAAGCTTGGGAAAATCATATCAAGTATCCAGACAATTAGCACAGGAATCCAGAGAGCTGTGTGCTCTCTCCATTACCCTAGAGTAGGTGGTAACTGGCTCAACAGCAGTACCTGTGAGAGGAATCTAGGGGTCCTAGTGGACAATTGCTTCAGTATGAATTAATGTATGGCAGCTGCCAAAAAAGCCAATGCAGTCCTAGGCTACATCCTGTGAATTATCAGTACCATCAGATAATATGAAGTGTTAGTACTACTATATCAGTGACGTGCAGGCAGGGGAGGCAGGGGAGGCAGGGCCTCACCACTGTCATTATGAAAGGAAAAAAAATGTAAAAGGAAAACAGCTGAGGTAATTGCTGCCAGAGTCACAGTGGATGACTCTGATTAGTGCTTAACTGTGTAAAAAAGACTCTAAAAAGTGCTTTCTACAGGGGCCGGTAGGAGAATGAGGTGCCTCATTTAGTCTGACTTTATGATCACTTGAGCAGAGCTAAGCAAGGGTTAAAAGCCGAAAAATTCCTTATGTAGATGAGGCATGTGGTTCTCTCGCTTCCTGTAGAGGGCTGTTTTTAGAGGCTTTTTAGAGGCTCTGGGATCAATTAGCTCAGTCTGACCTCAGAACTCATGCCTTTCTCCTTTTACATTTTTTTCTTTTCATGAGGGCAGGCAAGAGCAGAGTTGAAATCCTCTCTGAAACAGCTGGAAAAGGTGTGTGTGTGGGGAGGGGGGATGAATTCAAAAAGTTTGATTGCATGCAGAGCCACATTGCCTTTTCAAACACACACACACACACACACACACACACACACACACACACACACACACACACACCTAGATAAAAGTATATAAGCCCAGCTTTACTGATTACAAGTTTGAAAAGGCAACGTGGCTCCACCTGCAATCAAAGGCTCGGATAGGAAGGCAGCAGGGGAAGGGGGGGTATGGCAGAGGAGCTGATTTCAAGCCATTGGAAAATATATCCAATTCAACTTCTGTGTTTGGGTTTGTTTGAAAGAGAGTGAGTGAAAGAGGGATCCAACTTCTCTGTGTGCGTGTGTCTGTTTGAGAGAGGGGGGAGGGAGGAAGAGAGGAAGGAAGGAGGGGGAGGGAGAAGAAAAAGAATGAAGGAAAACTTATTTCGCAAGGGAAGGAAATGCAAATCCCATAATATTTTGTATATTTTATTTCTTAACTTCTACTAGAAAACTACCTAGTAGATTTATGAGTTCATATCACTCTTATCTAATTTTGAGTGTTGATTCCCAAATGATTGCAACCTTTAGCAAGTATTTAGTTTTTAATTTGTTTTGCACTTTTAAAGAGCAAGTTAAAGGAGCTCATTTATCTTGATAAGGGCATGCTTGTATTTGTAACAAATTAGAATATAACATTTCTTTTTATTTTTTATTTATTTATTTAAAAAATGTTTATTTCCAATTCATTCCATACAATCACATGTATACTGTGCGTAACCGGGGCATATAACATTGAATAATAAACATAGCCCTCCCTTTTATAGACAATACCCCCCAAGATACAAACCCAATATACCACCTTGACCCACCATACACCCTCTTTCACCCCCCTCCAACTTTCATTCTTCCTTCCAACATTTCTCATTTTCATACTGATAAATCATAGTGAATCCAATTAATGCTTTCTGAATCATAAAGCATAACTTTTCGCATCCTATCAAATCTATACTATAGAGTCTACTCACAGACTACTCACCATGTAAAGGACTATGTTGCTTATGCCTATATACATCATTATAGTGCTAAAAGTATCTAAAAAATATACAAATCAACATGTATAGGATAAACAAGAACAAATCTGTGTTAAGAATTGCTAGATGTTGATTGGGCTTAACACAAGACTGATTAATAAAAAGGCTAAATTGAAAGTAAGCTTTAAAAACATCATAATAAATTATGATGTCTTAATAAACCTTATAATTCCATTTTGTTCTCAATATGCATTTTTAGTAATAAAGAGAGAGATCTGCCTTAACTATTTTTTTTATAAAGGAACAAATTAATCTTTTACATTGGGTACATTTTTGATCTCATGCTGACTTCTGCTAATAAAAATAGTGGAAATTATTTATGTCAATACCAGCTTTTTGCAATTCGTTGGATCAAATTTAAAGGCAGTTCAGGGGAGAAGTTTATTTGGTATAATTGTCTTTCCATTAGAGATGTAATTTTTCTACAAATGAAGGAGTAGCAATATAACTCATTCTTATTTTTCCAAATAGCTGATAAATCCTAAGAAACCTCATGATACATCACTGCATTTGTCATGAGAATTTCTTTTGAGCATTTCCAGTTGAAATTAATGGATTTTAACAAAATTAATTTTTTTAAATAATTTAAATTTAAAATATTTTTTTAATTATAAGAGAAATATAACTCTGCTCTTTGGTACAAAATGATAGCTGTGGGCAAGGAGGAAGATGTTAATGTATACTTAAAAATGCTAGCAAGAAGTTTAATTTATTTTTCAGCACAACACAAAACACTTTGAAGCAACTTTAAAGTCTGCAGCCTCAATGTAATACTTAACAATAGCAATTAGAGTTATATACTGCCTCACAGTGCTTTTACAACCGTCTCTAAGTGGTTTACAGAGTCAGCATATTTCCCCAACATTATAGGTCCTCATTTTACCAACCTTGGAAGAATGGAAGGCTCAGTCAACCTTGAGCTACTAAGAATCAAACTCGTCGCAGTCGACAGAATTAGCCTGCAACACTGCATTCTAACCACTGTGCCACCTTAACTCTTTTATTGTAAGAAAGTTATGTGTAAATTTCTCATTCATCTGAATCGAGATTGATGTACAATCTGTATCCTTTTATAACCTGCCTCCTTCCTTGTTAACAACAGGGCATCCTTCCTGGTTTGGCTGTCATTCAAAAATACTGCTTCAGGAAAGTGGAATTCTCACCTTGTGCAATAAGAGTGTCTGATGTTAAGTCATGTTGCTCCCCTGAAGACGGAGCATTTCTGGAATTGAAACCATGCTAAATTTGCCACCTTGAGGTAGACACAGAGAGTGAAAACTACTCCCTTTGTTCTGCTGATAGTGAGCCATTAGATTCATCCTGTTTACACCTTCCTCAAAAGTATTCCTTAGTGATTAAAAAATTGAGAATTATAAAAAGCATAGTTTTCTGACAAATAGCACCATACTCGCTAGGTTTTCTTCGTTAGGGTTTGCTATTTAAACCATCAGTAGAATTCTAAGAGGAGATCAGACATGTGTCCACCAGATGCCTGCAAACAGATTTGCTCTAGGGACCTGACTCAACAATAATCTATAGGCAGCAGTTGTGAACTTGAGCTGGGCCAACATCTCATCAGGCTTCATGGCTAATTGATTTCAAAATTAGACTTGGTATTTCTGAACAACGATCTTAAAAGGCAGTAATAAAATACATCAAAATCCTTTGAGCGAGCCATGCTTTCATCCAAATGGCTTATTATAAAGAACTGGCACACCTGAATTTTGGCATGGACAAATAAATTCCCATATAGCAAATGGAAAACACATTTGGCATGGAAGGTTTATCAAGTGAAGATCATAGGCACCAGGAAGCAAGATCCTGATTCCCGT